>NC_079172.1:18281735-18404235 GCF_947568905.1 Ostrea edulis
AACTGATACGTGTAGCAGTTAAAAAAATTATCATTACGGTATGATGTTTAATTTATTAACACTATTAGGGTATTGATCAAGACTATAAAATAATATGCTACGGATTTATTTACAAAATTCAACACTACACGCAATACAGATCTTATGTGCGAAAATTGGCAATACAATGTCTCGATCGGCACGTGCTATCTAATGGACTTATCATCACACACCACTTAATTGGAGGGAGGTGTTAACAGGGTACATATAATCGATTCAATTAGACAGTTTGGCTTGTTTTCTTTATAATTTACACCTTGCTAAAATTGTCCGACACAGACCTTCCCTAAACAAAATTACCGTCCGGATTAACGGTACAATTTTCAATGCATTATAACGTTTTGTAGTAAAAAGTGACCATCCGGATCCGGAACGCGAAGTTCTGGATTAATGATGCAAAATAATGTATAAAAATTCCGTTCCCTAGAAAAATCATCCGGAAGGTGAAGCATCCGGATTAATGGCGTCCGGATTACCGAGGCTCCACTGTACAACAGTAACAGCCCAGACACAATTTGTAGCGGGTCTCGATATAATAATGATGTTAACTTGTTCATTGTTTATTTATTTAAACAAAGCAAATATAGAATTCGTTAATTCATTTCAGATATATTTTTGTCAGAATTCTGTTAGAATATTAGTTCAAGAACCGCCAAATCATTTATTTCCACGGAAAGTTAAATGCAATATATCAAAGTCCTTATTCATTTAACCCAAGTAACCCTCTCCCTCTTCATATTCATGCACGATTAAAATATTATTTCGACAGACTTCATAAGTCTTTCACCATTATGGTTTGGCTAAAATTTTAATATATCAGAGTACATAACTTTAATAACCATGTTAACAAATCTTAATCTCAATGAAAGACATGCAGTGTCTGCTTTCATATCCACAGTCTCATCTAATTCTTCTCCCACCTGTATTCAGTTGCAGACCTGCCCGGTTTATGTCTGGTATTCTAAAATATTTTCACATTCTTTCACAAACCATGTACATGCATTTCATTGACATAATCTTAAGAATTTTATGTGCACAGCAATGATTTTATTTAACAAATCAATTAACATACACTGCCAGTAAAACTATATTCAGTTGCGTATGAGGATGGTTGTGAAGCGGTGAATCCACTGGACGGACCAGATGCCAAGGAACGAGTCGACAAGATACATGAACATGTACAAAATCCCTATTCAAAGTAATTTTGGAGATAATTTTTGATAATTACATGACAAGATTTAGCCCCACACACAAGTCGCACTAGAATTAACTTCTCGATGAATGAAAAAGATGTGTTTGTGAAACATCTACCGGTATATCTCTGACTGCAGCCACCTTATCCTTAGAAACGAAGTGCTCCATAGGTAAAGGTCACAATGTTTTAATCATTTGAAAGAAATTCATTGAAGAGTATCTGAAGTTAGGGTCAAGGTTCAAGTTGTGAACAGATGGGCCAAAAAGCATACTTCAGTTTTTTTGATATGAGAATTTTTTTTTTTCATATTTAATATCTGATGAAATTAGTAGGTTTGTACAGGGATCAGAATATCATAGATTACTCATACCCTAGTGAGCAAAAGCTGGCTCTTGAGGAAAACGCATACAAACTCCGCTGAAGGACTGCACTTCTCATTCAATCCAGAAATCTGTTGTAAATCTCTGGTAAAGATAAAAGATTGTGAAATCATTTCTACATGTCCCAGTTCTCTGTGGTCGATAACCAGTATATAAAAACTTCCCAAGATTTCCTACCTCACCATGGTCTCAAGCAATGGCTGTGCAGTGGTCAGATCCATACTGGACAAACTATCCAATCCACCAATCAAGTTCCTCAAGAAAGACTTGATGTCTGTGTAAGACGGCTTTTCTATGTCGCTCCCCTCGGCAGCACTTACATTCTTCTGCAAAGTGATCACAAATCAGTAAACAACTGTAAATGTTAGGCAATTTAATTTTAGTTCTTTTTGCGTTGTATTTTGTTCATGTATACCCCTATCATGGTAGATTCGTTTTCATGAGCAGATAATCAATAGTATCCTTCAGAATAATACAGTCAATTTCATTGGTCCAGGGCTGGTCACGTGGAGGGAGACAATTTGTGATGTCTCCCTCACGCACAGGGTGACAACTGTGTTGTCTCCCTTTAGAAGATAACTTTTAAAGCGAGCAACGTAACCATAGGAAAATATGCGGGATCGTAAATCATAAACTTCAGCGTCAACATTAATGGTCACAAATATCAATCGAGAAGAAATATATTTCCATTCTAATGCAATTTTGCATTTCACTTGATGTTTACATTTTTGTCTTGAAATACGTTACGAAATGTTTACGTTTGACGTTATGTTTTTGCGTCATTCTACTGTGACGTCACAATTGAAAGCCTTCTCTCGTTTAACTTTCTCAAACCTCAATGTTTTGCTTTCGTTAACACATATATCTAATAAATGTATGACATTGAGTGTAAAACAAAATAATGCATGTAGTTGAGGTTAACATTTATTTCACTCCTCGAAAACTATTGAAAAGTTATCAGAATTTTTTGCAGAGAAAGTTATTGCGAATTTGTTCACGTTTTAAATTTTTTAAAAAAAGGTACAGTCTACTCAGAATTTAATGAAATTCAGGGGACCGACCCGAATTGTTCATTATATCCAAAGTTCAATATAACCAATGCTGAACTACAAAAATATTGCTACTGGGGGATTTATTTTAACTTCAATATAACAGATAGTTCAATATAACTTTTTTAACGTTCAGATTCTTTAGGATAATAAAACTATTATGGACTGTTTAGCAGGGAGACATCACAAATTATCAGGTCTTAGTAGGGTTATCACCCTCGGGCGCACAGGCGCCCTCGCCCTCGGGTGATAACCCTACTAAGACCTGATAATTTGTGATATCTCCCTGCTAAACAGTCCATAATTGTATATTGCAGGAGTTGCCTCTCTCACAAAATCCATCATCTCGCTATCGCTGATTGTATAGATTTAATTTCTTTGGAGTATAGCACTTGTGATTTCACATTCTCACAGATCAACATGGAACAGCAATTTTGCAAATTAAGTTCTCTACACTACAAGGAAATTACAGAGACTCGGCATGCTCATCCATAAATATTTCCATTTCTAATTTATGATTGCCTTACCTTACTATGTTGGGAAATATTTGCATTTGTAGTATATATTGACTCATCATTATATGGAGATAGTCTTGATAAGTTACTATTTGTGGCAGTTTTGATGTTGCTCTACAAGGGAGTGGAATTAAAAAGCTAAGCACACTATATGTGTATATCACACATTGTGATAACATTATGTGATACCATCTGTGATACATATTGTGACTAACATGTGATGTCATCATTTTATATGCATCTTATATGTTGTTATTGCCTGAATAAAGAAACAATAAACGTATCATATACCCATCGTCGGACTCTGTTTACCAACAGAGAGCGACCGACCGTGGGTTTCCAACGATTTATATACCCTACCACATATGTAACAGACTGCAAACTCAACACAAATCCAAGAGGGGCAGGGCCATCAAATTCTCAGTGTTTGTCTCCCTTGCCAAAGCTAAAGCCAATTTTAGTTGGCCATGTAGTATTTGCATAGTACCTAAATATGCTTCACAAATTAGAGAGAAAAATCTGCCTGTCGGTAGAATACTTGTTACCTGAAGTTCAATGACGGGGTCTGGCAGAGAAAAACCTGCCTGTCGGTAGAATACTTGTTACCTGGAGTTCAGGGACGGGGTCTGGCAGAGAAAAACCTGCCTGTCGGTAGAATACTTGTTACCTGGAGTTCAGGGACGGGGTCTGGCAGAGAAAAACCTGCCTGTCGGTAGAATACTTGTTACCTGGAGTTCAGGGACGGGGTCTGGCAGAGAAAAACCTGCCTGTCGGTAGAATACTTGTTACCTGGAGTTCAGGGACAGGGTCTGGCAGAGAAAGACCTGCCTGTCTGTAGAATACTTGTTACCTGGAGTTCAGGGACGGGGTCTGGCAGAGAAAAACCTGTCTGTCTGTAGAATACTTGTTACCTGGAGTTCAGGGACGGGGTCTGGCAGAGAAAAACCTGTCTGTCTGTAGAATACTTGTTACCTGGAGTTTGGGGACAAGGTCTGGCAGGCTGTCCTGTAGATAGTGGTAATGTCTCCACGTGTGGTCCTGGAACATAGTCATCACTGTGGGACATTCTACAGCCGAATTAAACACCAGCATCAACACACTGATGTCTGACACACAGTGTTAAGGAGAACCACTAGTTGTTTAATAAGTACTAGTACATAAACTTGATCTTTTGAATCAATATTCCAAAGCTGTGATAATATTACAAATGATTTTATGATTACACTGTATAAACTGTCTCAACCAGATGCCATAATTCCATAAAAATCACGGAATTTAATAAAATCCAAAGTGCAGGAAAAATATATGGGAGTTATTCCCCTTTGTATACATTACATGAGGATTGATACACTGACTCTGTAGTCTGTATCAAATGACACCATATCTACTTTTTTTTTTAATTTGCTGGTGGTATATCAGAAGAGGATTAACTTTTGATAAGATACACAGAATTAATAAAACCATTAATACTTTATAAATCCTACAGTACTTCAGTAATTCCATGGACAACATTATACTTAACGTTAAGCAAATATTTTGAGAATACATCATCTTAATTGCATATCAGTTGTCTGTTGTACATTAGTATCCCATTATTACATATTTCGTTTTAAGCAAATAAAAAGGATACAGGCAGCATCATCCATATCAGGTTCTGGTGTGTCAAAGTATGGATGAAGGCAGAGGAGTTCCGGAACAAGGGGAAGAGCCAAATGTGGATGATGACTCCCAAGGTTTCTCATGCACCTGAATGCACAAATAACAGAACTTGATGGTGGATAGAATTAGTAGACACAATCTGCTGATTAAATAGGCTCTTGAGAGGCTGATTAGCTTACATGGCTTGAATAACATCATACATTCAAATGTCACAATGTCCAAATTCAAATTCTGATTCCACCAAAAAGTAACATTTCTCAAGGTTTGAAATCAAAATTTTTTCATCCTTTACTTTTCTTGTTGCCTAAAATAAACTTCACCTGAAGCTCCACTTTAATGTTGTTACGTGCAGTATGTCTGGATTTCAAGCTATCAGAATGTTACAGGGACATGCTGTGTAGGAGATTGTTACAGGGACATGCTGTGTAGGAGATTGTTACAGGGACATGCTGTGTAGGAGATTGTTACAGGGACATGCTGTGTAGGAGATTGTTACAGGGACATGCTGTGTAGGAGATTGTTACAGGGAAATATCGTGTAGGAGATTGTTACAGGGACATACTGTGTAGGATATTGTTACAGGGACATACTGTGTAGGAGATTGTTACAGGGAAATACTGTGTAGGAGATTGTTACAGGGAAATACTGTGTAGGATATTGTTAGTGACATACTGTGTAGGATATTGTTAGTGACATACTGTGTAGGAGATTGTTAGTGACATACTGTGTAGGAGATTGTTACAGGGACATACTGTGTAGGAGATTGTTACAGGGACATACTGTGTGGGAGATTGTTACTGGGACATGCTATGTAGGAGATTGTTACAGGGACATTCTGTGTAGGAGATTGTTACAGGGACATACTGTGTAGGAGATTGTTAGTGACATACTGTGTAGGAGATTATTACAGGGACATTCTGTGTAGGAGATTGTTACAGGGACATTCTGTGTAGGAGATTGTTACAGAGAAATACTGTGTAGGAGATTGTTAGTGACATACTGTGTAGGAGATTGTTACAGGGACATACTGTGAAGGAGATTGTTAGTGACATACTGTGTAGGAGATTATTACAGGGAAATACTGTGTAGGAGATTGTTACAGGGAAATACTGTGTAGGAGATTGTTACAGGGAAATACTGTGTAGGAGATTGTTACAGGGACATACTATGTAGGAGATTGTTACAGGGACATACTATGTAGGAGATTGTTACAGGGAAATACTGTGTAGGAGATTGTTACAGGGACAAACTGTGTAGGAGATTGTTAGTGACATACTGTGTAGGAGATTGTTACAGGGTCATGCTGTGGATATTGATACAGGGAAATACTGTGTAGGAGATTGTTACAGGGACATACTGTGGATATTGTTACAGGGACATACTGTGTAGGAGAATGTTACAGGGACAAACTGTGTAGGAGAATTGTTACAGGGAAATACTGTGTAGGAGATTGTTACAGGGAAATACTGTGTAGGAGATTGTTACAGGGAAATACTGTATAGGAGAATTGTTACAGGGAAATACTGTGTAGGAGATTGTTACAGGGACATTCTGTGTAGGAGATTGTTACAGAGAAATACTGTGTAGGAGATTGTTACAGGGACATACGGTGTAGGAGATTGTTACAGGGAAATACTGTGTAGGAGATTGTTACAGGGACATACTATGTAGGAGATTGTTACAGGGAAATACTGTGTAGGAGATTGTTACAGGGACATTCTGTGTAGGAGATTGTTACAGGGACATACTGTGTAGGAGATTGTTACAGGGACATACTGTGTAGGAGATTGTTACAGGGACATTCTGTGTAGGAGATTGTTACAGAGACATACTGTGTAGGAGATTGTTACAGGGACATACTGTGTAGGAGATTGTTACAGGGACATTCTGTGTAGGAGATTGTTACAGAGAAATACTGTGTAGGAGATTGTTACAGGGACATACTGTGTAGGAGATTGTTACAGTGAGTTAACTTAGGCTTTCAAAACATCAAAACAAAATTCTTTAACGGAATGAGACAACTTGACCAAAAGTCTATTCAAAAGAAACACTAAACTTTAAATTCTTAGATTCTAAAATTTTCATAGTCTTTTGGACTATCCAGAGTTCACAATCAGTCTGTCAATATTTTTACTACTTGAACAACAGGAATAGCTTTGTTATGGAATACTTCCAGACTCAAGATTGTCCTGAGGGTATTGTCTGTACGTGATTTTACTTACTTCCAGACAGACAGCTTGTTCTGAGGCTATTGTCTGTACATGATTTTACTTACTTCCAGACAGACAGCTTGTTCTGAGGCTATTGTCTGTACATGATTTTACTTACTTCCAGATAGACAGCTTGTCCTGAGGCTATTGTCTGTACACGATTTTAGTTACTTCCAGACAGACAGCTTGTTCTGAGGCTATTGTCTGTACATGATTTTACTTACTTCCAGATAGACAGTTTGTCCTGAGGCTATTGTCTGTACATGACCTTACTTACTTCCAGACAGACAGCTTGTTCTGAGGCTATTGTCTGTACATGATTTTACTTAGTTCCAGATAGACAGTTTATTCTGAGGCTATTGTCTGTACATGATTTTACTTACTTCCAGATAGACAGTTTGTTCTGAGGCTATTGTCTGTACACGATTTTACTTACTTCCAGATAGACAGTTTATTCTGAGGCTATTGTCTGTACATGATTTTACTTACTTCCAGATAGACAGTTTATTCTGAGGCTATTATCTGTACATGCTCTTACTTACTTCCAGATAGACAGTTTGTCCTGAGGGTATCGTCTGAGGTTATCCAACAAGTTGTAAATACATTTACTCAAACACTCTCGAGTCGCCAACTTCATCTCACCAAGCATATCTCGTAAATTATCTCGAGTTGTTGTAGAAAAGTCCTTCATAAAATAATGCAAAACTTCATTTCATTCAAAATGATGATTGAATATGTACTAGTCAGATGTGTTAAAAGATCACAAATGTAAACTACCATTTTATTTGTAAAGATTTTCCAGTACCTATATTACCCATATAAATGTACCAAAGTGTTCTTCACAATTCCTTTAATCAAACGTAAATTTTCAACAATTTAATTGAAATAACGATTTGTTGTATGTGTAACTTATTTTCGCTGGATTCAAATTTTAGCGCCAAATTTAAACATGCCCAGATAAGACCACAGGCAGTGTGACACATACGTTGCGAATTTCTAAGTTAAGCTAAATGGTGATTTTCCAAAAAGGTAAGATATTGAACTAACAAAAGACATCTTGTGTGTAACATTAATGTCCCAGTACTGCACTGCCTATGGTAGTAAACATCATGTACACGTACACTAGATGGGCCTTGTGACGAGGAATTACACTGATAAATCTTAAACGACTAATATCTGTTACAGATGAAAAGGCAATTGTATATAATGTAAAACATTATAATGTATATAATGTAATCTTAAGAGTTTGTGTTAAATTGGTCGAAAGGGCAAAGGTAATCACCAATGGAAATAATGATAATAATAATGATAATAATAATATCCTTTATTTGACAATGCCACAAGAAGAAAGGTCTGACCCTTCTGTTGCATACCACTGAACTTGTCTTGTCACAAGGAGCAAGAAGATATACAGTTTTGGGAATCTCCATGGTTTTCAAGATATTGGAGAAATTCAGAACAAGAAAATACATGCCTTAAGGTTGGGAATTTCAAATATTTTCAAAAAGTTGAACCACTTCTGTAAGAATTTAGGAACTCTTTCTTTGGGCCCAACTTAACCCATGCAGTTTTGGCAGCAAGAGGAGTCCGACCGCTGGTGGTCAGTCCGACCGCTTGTGGTCAATCCGACTGCTGGTGGTCAGTCCGACCGCTGGTGGTCAGTCCGACCGCTGGTAGTCAGATAGCTCTGTTGGTAGAGCAACTGCCTGGAGATTTAGGGGCCAAGGTTCAAATCCCAGTCTGGTTCATTGCATTTTCTCCCTTCCTGAACTGACAGGTGAAAATACCTACTCTCTTTTTTCACTTTGCTAAGCTAAGTTCAGATGAGCTAAAAAGCAGTGACCTTTAAATCTGACACAGGGGTAGACACTAATCTTTTAGCTGAAATAACCTGCAGGGCTAGTTAATATTTCTGTCAGCCCGGATACTGATCCACTTGTCCAGCAGTCTATGGTTGATGGCCAAGTTACAAAGCAGCAAGGAGGGAATTGTGGGAGGGAGAATGCCCCCTCCTCGTGGAGGATACAAAAGGTATTATGATTTTTGAACATACATTTTCATTTGATGGAAGGGTCGTGGGACATAAGTTTCACAAATACATCTTATTATCATTTTAGACCCATGATTTTAGGAATATGATTAGCAGATTACACAGAAATTATCCCATGCTTCCATTGTTGTTACTGTCATACATCCCCATAACACAACAACCCAGGCATTTATTCTAAACAGTCAATTTCAGGCACTTTATTCCATTCCTGACTTTCATTTCATAATTTTTACATAAAGTTGATCACAAAATTGTGCATAATCAATTTCTTATAAAAAAAACATTTTAGGACCTAGACGTTTTTTTTTAATTTCTAAGTTTTTTTTAGCTAAATTATTTCAGTCCTGTTGAATTATATATCCAGCATATATAGGACATATGTAAGAATCACACTCCCAGTGCATGATTGTGAATGATGGTGAACAAAATGATGTATTTTGGGAATTTAAATGACCCTGTCTATGGGAATTTGTCGCATATCACTGAACAGGAATGTGAAACGCCGTCATAAGTATTGTTCACATTTAAATCTCTTGAAATCACAAAACTAGAGACATAACAAGTGCTTCAGTACTGGCATTCAAATACATATTCACAAACCCCATTCAGAATCTCACACAATACTCATCACAACTTTTTGTTTGTCATGAAATTATATATATAGGACATACATACTGCAAGTCAAAATACCATATGAATATTCAAGTGGAATTTTATTTAAAGCTGTATGGTCCGAATTACAATATTTTTTTCCATCTCGTAAAAACACTATTAAATCATCGCATGTATGTAGTTATGAGGCTGTATGACATATCATACATTATTTCACCTGTTTTAACCAAAATGATTTGATTTTAAATCGATGTTTACAAATAACCGTGTCACCCTGCCATTTCAAGTGACAGTCACGTGACCAGTTCAAACTTTCAGATCATCGATGGTCTTATCTGTGTATTTTGTTTCAACAGTACCGTGCCATAAGTTTAATAGAAATAAAAATATCAAATACCTCTTAGTAGTTCGTTGTTTTAGGTTCTTTCAGCCTTATAACTAGACAGTTGTGTATGAGTTAATACGTCATGTTGGGATTCCCCTGACGCGTGTGGGTCTATTCATAGATTTCTAACACTGTATGATTTATATATGTACCACACTATATTTACTTTCTAAATAATATTCTCACTGTTTTCTTTTTCATGCAGATGTTTTCAAGCATGTAATTAAGGGAAAGTTATTAACTTTATAAAGTAATTAATCTGCTTTAAAGTAATTATGTACAAAAATAATACATGAACATTGGGTCATACAGCTTTAATGATTCAGAAAACAAGTTCAGCTCATTCATAAATGAATTTGTGAAGCTGGTACTCATTACAAAACTTGTATAATTATACATTTGATAAAAGTGTTCATAATCATTGTTTACTGGTACTGTTGTTTCAGATACTGTGAAAAAGCACTTCTTCCAGCTGGGAAAGAGTTCACATAATCAATATTGATTGAGCTGAGTACTGCCCCCCCCCCCCCCCCCCCCCCCTATTTTATATGTTTACAATTGAATCAACATGAAAACAATTATATCTATAATTGCTGAATCATGAATAAAACTGATAATAAACATGGGCCACATCACTCACCTGAGTAATCTTGGCCCGGCTGTTGTTCAGCCATTGTGATTTTTAAATTTTTTTTTATCTATATTTATTCCCGTGAAAATTCTTGACCCCCATAATGTGGCTCCAGCCTAGCTCCGAAGGATCACAGCATACATGTAACTGAAAATGAATTCCCACAACAAAGAGACGCCAAAACACCAATATGACTAACATGATGTTGCTGTTCTGAATGAGAATAAAGTCACAAGACCATAGATCATGTTATGACATGAAACACATTGCCATAAGAAACTTATACACAAAACATGAAAGCTCTATCTTAAATGGTTCAGGAGATATTGAATAGGTCAAATTTTTATCAAAAGTATGTCAAATCCAGGTCAAGGTTACAAGGTCAAACACCAAAGTATAACAAGGTCTTGCCATAAAAAATCTATATACAAAATACCAGCCCTAACTGAAACAATTCAAAACTTGGTCAAATTTCCAGGTCAAGGTCACAAGATCACATATCCAGTGCATCACATGAACTGTATTGTCATAATGAATGTATATACAAAATATGAAAGCCCTAATTTAATAGTTCAAGAGATATTCTATAAGATTTTTCCTATATATATCAGCATATAAAACTTTGATTCCCTTTTGTGGTCCCACCCTACCCCGAGAACCAGGATTTGAACAAACTTCAATCTACTCTATGTCAGGAAATTTTCATGTAAATTTCCACTTTTCTGACCCAGTGGTTCTTGAGAAGAAGATTGTTAAACAAGATGTGTTTGTGAAAAACAAATGCCCCCGATAATAGCCAATTCCAAAGATGGCCAAGGTCACAAGGACAAATATCTTGGTACCAGTAGAAAGATCTTGCCACAAGAAATTATCATGTACAATATTAAAGCTCTAATATTTACCATTTAGAAGTTATGACCAATGTCAATTTTTTAAAAAGTAGGTCAATTGCCAAGGTCAATGTGACCTTGACCTGGAAGTTTGACCAAGTTTTGAATTGTTTCAGTTAGGGCTGGTATTTTGTATATAGATTTTTTATGGCAAGGTCAAAGGGTTTAGTACCCACGGAAAGGTCTTGTCACAAGGAATACTCATGTGAAATATCAAAGCTCTAGCACTCACTGTTCAAAAGTTATTAGCAAGGTCAAAGTTTTCAAAAAGTAGGTCAAACTCCAAGGTCACAGAGTCAAAAATCTTGGTACCCATGGAAAGATCTTGTCAAAAGGAATACTTTAGGAAGGTTAAAGTTTCAGACAGAATTACAGATTTACAGAATGACAGACAGGACAAAAACAATATGCCCCAGATCTTTGATCTCTGGAGCATAAAAATTCCCAAATATATCTGACGTTAAAACTTGTTGTGGCCTTACTCCACCCTTGGGGACCATGATTTGCACAAAATAGGATTTACTCAATATCAGGAAGTTTTCATGTAAATTTCAACTTTTCTGACCCAGTTGATTTTGAGAAGATTTTTTAAAAAGATTTTCCCTATATATTCACATGTAAAACTGTATCCCCTATTGTGGCCCCATCCTACCCCTGGGGCCATGATTTAAAAAAAAAAAATTGAATCTGCACTATGCTAGAAAACATTCATGTATATATTTAAACTTTTCTGGCCCAATGGTTCCTTAGAAGATATTTATATGATCCCACCCTTTTTTGCATTTTCATGATTATCTCCCCCTTGAAGGGGGAGTGGCCCTTCATATTGAACAAACTCAAATCCCCTTAACCGAAGGATGATTTGTACCAAGTTTGATATTGAAATTGGCCCAGTGGTTCTGGAGATGAGATGTGAAAAGTTTACGGACAGACGAACAGACATACAAATAGATGACAGACAAAAGGAGATTAGAATAGCTCACTTGAGATTTCAGCTCAGGTGAGCTTAAAAAAAAAAAAAAAAAAAAAAAAAAAGAAACCACACGGCTACATGAATTTGCAAACAAAATGCTGAAGTGTTGATTCAGTGTAAATGTATCAAATCAAAAGAAAACACTAAATGCTCTGGCTTGGATTTCTTGAAAAAATCTCAAACTTAAGTTTTAGTTTTCTTCTATTTGAGCTGTCAAAATTTGAGTAAAATCTCAGACTTAAGTCTAAGTTTTAAACTTAAGTTCTTTTCAAGAAATCCAGGCCTGGTGATGTGGTTCTTGTTAGTTCTACTGCTGCTTCTTTATCTGCCTGCAGCTTTTACTTTAGTACTAAATTTTCAACTTTAATAAAGTCTTCATACTTGGTAAACTGCAAGGACAAAGCTATATGATCGATAAAGGTCAAGGTTAAATCTCAAGTTCAAATAGCAACAAGTGAACTTGGCCAACACACTGTTTAACAAACACATCTTTATGATAATTTATTGAAGGCTAGGGTGCTTAATTTCGATCCATGTCATAATGTTAGAAATCAGACACTAAATTAAGGCACTACTAGCTGTCATTTTTGGTGTTGAGGAATTTTGATATAGAATTGTGATTTACTATTTATTGACAGAAAAAAATCAGGTTTATCAACTTATGTTATAGATATTTGCATTAGAAAACCTAGCCAGAGGCTCTGAATGAAGCAAACCTAGCCAGAGGCTCTGAATGAAGCAAACCTAGCCAGAGGCTCTGAATGAAGCAAAAGTACATTACTGTCTTCCGGTACATAAAATGATCTCTATATAATGCTATATATTCATTAGAACTGAAATCTTCATTTTGACAAAATCTTTAAACTTGGTTTTAGTCTTATCAATGATTATTGTTAAAGTTACAGACTTTGCTATCATATAAATAGCACATTTTAAAAACAAAATAAAGTTTCCAGAATTTGAGCTGTATTGCGTGATTTTATATTTGCTCTATTCAACGAGTTGAAATGGTGTGCTTATATTCACAGGGCTAATGCTTTATTTTATTTGTGTATCTTATTGATAAACAGGGATGTTGAAGGAAGTGGGGATGATTTAAACAGCAGTTCAGACTGGAAGTGCCATATATACAACAGGTGTTTAATAGAGCTATGGTATATCAAACTAGCGATACGCACCACACGAATTAAATAAGTGTGTGTATTCTCTCCTACACGTTGTAGTGCGGACCAGAAGTGCTATATACAATGGACGTTTGATAGAGCTATGGTATATTAAACTAGCGACACGCACCACACAAATTAGATAAGTGTGTGTATCCTCTCCTATGCATTGTAGTGCGGACCAGAAGTGCTATATACAACAGGCATTTGACAGAGCTATGGTATATCAAACTAGTGATACACGAACGAGATAAATACCTGTAACACCCCTAGTATGATTTCCAGCTGGTCCTCTCTCAGTGTAATGTATCTGTTGAGTTTCCGGAGACTGTTGATGGCATTGAGTCGCACACTTTCAATCTCGTCATTAAACATGTCAATAATACTGTCTTGGGAGAGGTTAGCAAAGGACGCCGACTGGCTAGCCAATTCACACAGAGAGTCCAGAGCAGCATTCCTCACCTCTAATATAAAACACAAAACATTGTACTGCTGTGATAATTAAGGTAACTATCCTCATGTGACATCATAGGTTTTTTTTCCAAATCTTTCAATTCATCAAACTCTGTGAATTGTAGAAATATATCTTTGTGTTAAAATTTTATTTACTGGGTACAATAACCATCCTACACCCGGTGACTATGATTTGGAGGGGGAAAAAACCTTGAATCTACTCTGTCAGGATGCTTTTGATAACAAACTTGAATCTGCACTATGTCAGGAAGCTATCATGTAAATTTTAACTTTTCTGGATGCAGAAGATTTTCAAATGATCCCATCCTATTTCTGCCTTTTCATGATTATCTCCCCTTTTAAAGGCATGGCCCTTCATAAGAACAAAATTTAATCCTCTTCATCCGAGGATGATTTGTACCCAGTGTGGTTGAAATTGGCCCAGTGGTTCTGGAGAAGAAAATGAAAATGTGAAGTCTGGCAATCAGCCAGACAGATAAAAGGTGATCAGAAAAGCTTATTGAGCTAAAAAAAAAAAAAAAAAAACAGAAAAAAACCCCAAACGAAACAGTGAACTATTTGATACTGAAAAAGTTTACAATTTCTATAAATAATCAATTATCTATATTAAACAAGAGGCTTACACTCAGGCCTTATCGGTCACTTGAGTATTAGTTAAAAGTATCACTAGCCCAAGGGCTACAAAATCTGTAATGATTTTCCTGTTTTGCATATCTAAGCTAAATTCTAATATTCAGCAGCAGTACAAAACAAGATGTGTTCTTAAACCACAAATGCACCCCTTACCTTATAAAATGTTTTATTAATGCTAATGATTATTTTGGACCTGCCCTCGAGTCAGAACCCTGGGGTTGCAAAATTCACAATTTTGGCACACTCCTTTCTGCTTTTCCCAATTATGCATACATTTTTTAAACAGTTTCAGCGAAGTTGAAGACGTCTTTCAAATAATAAAAGATAATAATCAGTTACAATTCTGGCTCTACCTTGGGACCAAAACCCTTACCCCTGGGATCATGAAATTTACAATTTTGGAGAAGGACTACTTGCTTCTTTTAAATATCTAGTTAGTTTCAATTTAAAATTAATAGCAGTAAAAAAGATGTTATCTTAGATATGACAACGTAAGTGTATTGAATTCCCTTGAAATTTTTTGCCTGGCACAGTAACTTTTGTACCATTTGCCTTTCTGGAAATATTGATCATCTGGAAATACAGAAGGATTGGTATGGGGTCATACTGAGGATATTGTTACAGGGTCATACTGTGGGTATTGTTACAGAGACATGCTGTGTAGGAGATTGTTACAGGGACATGCTGTGGATATTGTTACAGAGACATGCTGTGGATATTGTTACAGGGTCATATTGTGGGTATTGTTACAGAGTCATACTGTAGGTATTGTTACAGAGAAATACTGTGTAGGAGATTGTTACAGGGAAATACTGTGTAGGAGATTGTTACAGTGACATACTGTGTAGGATATTGTTACAGGGAAATACTGTGTAGGAGATTGTTACAGGAACATGCTATATAGGAGATTGTTACAGGGAAATACTGTGTAGGATATTGTTACAGGGAAATACTGTGTAGGAGATTGTTACAGGGACATACTGTGTAGGAGATTGTTACAGGGACATACTGTGGGTATTGTTACAGAGACATGCTGTGGATATTGTTACAGGGACATGCTGTGGATATTGTTACAGGGTCATGCTGTGGAGATTGTTACAGGGACATGCTGTGGATATTGTTACAGAGACATGCTGTGGATAATGATACAGGGTCATGCTGTGGAGATTGTTACAGGGTCATGCTGTGGAGATTGTTACAGGGACATGCTGTGGATATTGTTACAGAGACATGCTGTGGATATTGTTACAGAGTCATACTGTAGGTATTGTTACAGAGAAATACTGTAGGTATTGTTACAGAGAAATACTGTGTAGGAGATTGTTACAGTGACATACTGTGTAGGAGATTGTTACAGGGACATACTGTGTAGGAGATTGTTACAGGGACATACTGTGTAGGAGATTGTTACAGGGACATGCTGTGTAGGAGATTGTTACAGTGACATACTGTGTAGGAGATTGTTACAGGGACATACTGTGTAGGAGATTGTTACAGTGACATACTGTGTAGGAGATTGTTACAGGGAAATACTGTGTAGGAGATTGTTACAGGGAAATACTGTGTAGGAGATTGTTACAGTGACATACTGTGTAGGAGATTGTTACAGGGAAATACTGTGTAGGAGATTGTTACAGGGACATACTGTGTAGGAGATTATTACAGGGAAATACTGTGTAGGAGATTGTTACAGTGACATACAGTGTAGGAGATTGTTACAGGTACATGCTGTGTAGGAGATTGTTACAGGGAAATACTGTGTAGGAGATTGTTACAGTGACATACAGTGTAGGAGAATGTTACAGGGAAATACTGTGTAGGAGATTGTTACAGTGACATACTGTGTAGGAGATTGTTACAGGGAAATACTGTGTAGGAGATTGTTACAGGGAAATACTGTGTAGGAGATTGTTACAGTGACATACTGTGTAGGAGATTGTTACAGGGAAATACTGTGTAGGAGATTGTTACAGGGAAATACTGTGTAGGAGATTGTTACAGGGAAATACTGTGTAGGAGATTGTTACAGTGACATACAGTGTAGGAGATTGTTACAGGGACATGCTGTGTAGGAGATTGTTACAGAGAAATACTGTGTAGGAGATTGTTACAGTGACATACAGTGTAGGAGATTGTTACAGGGAAATACTGTGTAGGGGATTGTTACAGGGACATACTGTGGATATTGTTACAGGGACATAATGTAGATAGTGTTACAGGGACATGCTGTGGATATTGTTACAGGGACATGCTGTGGATATTGTTACAGGGTCATGCTGTGGAGATTGTTACAGGGACATCCTGTGGATATTGTTACAGGGACATAATGTAGATAGTGTTACAGGGACATGCTGTGGATATTGTTACAGGGACATAATGTAGATAGTGTTACAGGGACATGCTGTGGATATTGTTACAGGGACATACTGTGGATATTGTTACAGGGACATGCCGTGGATATTGTTACAGGGTCATGCTGTGGAGATTGTTACAGGGACATGCTGTGGATATTGTTACAGGGACATAATGTAGATAGTGTTACAGGGATATGCTGTGGAGATTGTTACAGGGACATGCTGTGGATATTGTTACAGGGACATAATGTAGATAGTGTTACAGGGACATAATGTAGATAGTGTTACAGGGACATGCTGTGGATATTGTTACAGGGACATATTGTGGATATTGTTACAGGGACATGCTGTGGATATTGTTACAGGGACATGCTGTGGATATTGTTACAGGGTCATGCTGTGGAGATTGTTACAGGGACATGCTGTGGATATTGTTACAGAGACATACTGTGGATATCGTTACAGGGACATGCTGTGGATATTGTTACAGGGACGTACTGTGGATATCGTTACAGGGACATGCTGTGGATATTGTTACAGGGACATACTGTGGATATTGTTACAGAGTCATACTGTGGATATTGTTACAGAGACATGCTGTGGATATTGTTACAGAGTCATACTGTGGGTATTGATACAGGGACATGCTGTGGATATCGTTACAGGGTCATGCTGTGGATATTGTTACAGGGCCATGCTGTGGATATTGATACAGGGCCATGCTGTGGATATTGATACAGGGACATGCTGTGGATATTGTTACAGGGTCATACTGTGGAGATTGTTACAGGGACATGCTGTGGATATTGTTACAGGGACATGCTGTGGAGATTGATACAGCGACATGCTGTGGAGATTGATACAGGGTCATACTGTGGGTATTGATACAGCGACATGCTGTGGATATTGATACAGGGACATGCTGTGGATATTGTTACAGGGACATGCTGTGGAGATTCACTGGAACACTGTAGAAATACAGTGGATGAGAATTAAAATACTGAAAGAATGGACACTTCCATACAAACAGCCAGTACACACTACTTTATGTTTTTTATCATGCACATGTAGTTGTTGATAAAAGTGTGTTGACTGTACTACAACTCTCATAGAAAATAACACACCCAAGAACTCATCTTCAGTGCCATGAACAAAAGCTCCACAGGCTCCAATGTTCATCAGGTTCACATTGTCTGGGTCCACTTCCTCTTTGGGTGCATCGTCAGCCCACTTCTGCCCAGTTGCCCATTCCCCGGAGGCAAAGTGCTCTCGTGCTCTTTCATGGGCACTTTTCTTTCTCTATCAAATTACCACAAGAGACTTTTCAAAAAGTGAACAAAATCTTAACATTACTCTTGTAAATCAACTGAAAGAGACATATTCAAGGAAAGTTCTATTTTCTAATAAAAGCAATTTTTCAAAAAAAAAATATATGTATATAAATACTGTATGTGGTGGTTTTAATTTCGTTATGTTCGGGGTCGGGGATTTTATCGCGAAATTAAAACTACCGCAATCATTTTGCAAATGTGACACAATACATTTTGAACAGTTACTAGTAATCAAATAAAATTTGAATTCTATGAAAATAAAACCACTGCAATTAGACCAATATGAAAAAAACACAAACTTTTAGCACCACGAAATTAAAACCACTTACAGTAGCTCAAAAACTAAAACTCAATGCTTAAGTTCTCACCCTCATGTTTGACATAAGTTTTTTGTCTAATGTTTGTTCCAAAAATTTGGGGCTGACTTGATGCAATGACCCCTGAAAACAAAGAGACAAGATAAATCTCTCCTCATAAAAGTATATGTTAACATAGAATATGGTTTTATCAAAGTCAAGTTAGCTTCAGATTGCTTTGATATTGTTTAACGTCCCTCTCGAGAACTTTTCACTTATATGGAGATGTCACCATTACCAGTGAAGGGCTGCAAAATTTAGGCCTATGCTCAGCGCTTACAGTCTTTGAGCAGGGAGGGATCTTTATAGTGCTACACCTGCTGTAACACGGGGCCTTGGTTTTTGCAGTCTCATCCGAAGGACCTATTCTAACAGAGATCCTCACAGGTCAAGTAAGGAATGTACATATTCATATCAAAATAAGGAAAAATCACATAGCTGCAGTGGTCCCCTCACTACATCTTTTTTTTTTGGCAGGGAGAGAAGCATCAATAAGTGTCATTTGAAAGTTTCATTTATGTAGTTTCAAATCCCTAAATATCAAAATAGTACATCATCTTTTTACATGACACTAGATAAATTACATAGAAGTCATTTGAACTCAGGATCTTATTGAGGCAATAAATAAAGTTCAATTTATGGATGTTTATTTAAAACTGATGCTCCAATATATGAAGTTGATTTAAGGACGTTTATTGAAGACTTATGCTCCAGAATATGAAGTTGATTTATGGATGTTTATTTAAGACTTATGCTCCAGAATATGAAGTTGATTCATGGACATTTATTCAAGACTGATGCTCCAGAATATGAAGTTGATTTATGGACGTTTATTTAAGACTGATGCTACAATATATGAAGTTGATTTATGGACGTTTATTTAAGACTTATGCTCCAGAATATGAAGTTGATTTATGGATGTTTATTTAAGACTTATGCTCCAGAATATGAAGTTGATTCATGGACATTTATTCAAGACTGATGCTCCAGAATATGAGTTGATTTATGGACGTTTATTTAAGACTTATGCTCCAGAATATGAAGTTGATTCATGGACGTTTATTTAAGACTAATGCTCCAGAATATGAAGTTGATTTATGGACGTTTATTTAAGACTGATGCTCCAGAATATGAAGTTGATTTATGGACGTTTATTTAAGACTAATGCTCCAATATATGAAGTTGATTTAAGGACGTTTATTTAAGACTAATGCTCCTTACCAAGAGAATGGCTGCCTCTGTTCTGACTTTGACTGAAATGTCGTTCACCATATTACAAATCTTGGCAAATCCATCATCCACCAGTCTCAGCTCATCTTCAGAATCCGGTACAGGCACCAGACTGTCCACAGAAACAAACCATTATTGGATATTCCATTATTTCATGTGATTGGATAGACACATCCATCCAAACAAATCATACTGATCAAGTAGAACAAAATAGTAAAGTTTCTATAATCTAAGATTACACTTAATCAACTAGAAATGTAGTAAACATCCTTCTTTAGATGAACAACTTCTGAAGACTTCGTTTTAGAAAGACCAGCTTAAATTTATATTTTCTAAATGAGAAGAATTTTTGGAATTTTCTGTGATTAATCAATGTTGGACCTCCAACAAAAAGTATCATGAGCACTAATTTTTTTTTTTTTTTTTTTTGGTGAGATGACATTTTTATGAAAGGGATTCAAGTTTTTTCAAATGAATGGTCATGCCCCCTTCAAAAGGGAGATAATCACAAAAATGCAAAAATAGGGTGGGGTCAATTAAAAATCTTCTTCTCAAGAACCACCGGGTCAGAAAAGTACAAATTTAGATGAAAGCTTCCTGACATAGTGCAGATTCAAGTTTGTTAAAATCATGGCCCCAGGGGGTAGGATGGAGCCACAATAGGGGATCAAAGTTTTACATACAATTATATAGGGAAAATGTTTTAAAGATCTTCTAAAGAACTACTGGGCCAGAAAAGTTCAAATTTACATGGCAGCTTCCTGACATGGTGCAAGTTCAAGTTTGTTAAAATCAGGCCCCTCTCAGTAGGGTGTGATATTCAATATTTGTATTCGTCTGAGGATGGATGTTAAAATCCAGAAAGCGCTAGTGAATTGAATATATTTTGGAACTGCATATTTTCCTTCTTTTATATATATATATATATATATATATATATATACACACACACACACACACACACACATATATATAACTCTCTTTTTTCAGAGTAAAATTTAAAAAAAAACCTCAATCATGAAATATTTCAACCGTGTTACCAGTCTTCTTCAGTCGTGTTATCTCAACACATTTGAATTATTTCAAGAAAGTGTTTAGAGTTTATAAACACACACACACATATATATATAACACATTACATAATTCCATGTTTCAATAATCAAGACATAACTGTTAAATCAGTTTTATTTAATTTGCATTTGTAATTCAAAGTCTGCATGTCTCTTATTTTTTAATAATATCATTCAATCAAAACATTTACAATTTGTAAATAGATAAATGCTTGAAGACAACTTTAATCTGCTACCTGTCTGGATATAGATGACTGAGAACCCATATAAGTTTCATGGCTGAGAGCCTCACATTTTCATAATCATCCATGAGAGACTGGGAGGCCTGATGATAAACCGAGAGTTGAAGTGGGAGGCCTCGCTGGTGGAACTGCAGCTGAGGTGAAGAGAAAAAATATTAGAAATAATAAAACTCAGAGACTTGATGGTTATCTCAATTCTGTTGCAAATGTCTTTCTCAAAGGGATTTGCTTAATGCAAAAGAAAAGGATTCCAATTTCTTTTTTGAATGCATCTTTCTTACAGAACACATTTTATCATGCATAAGATATCATTTATATAAACCAAATGCTCGGCATCAGGTGTGAATGTCACGGGTCCTCGGAGATTACCTTAAAAACGGATGTCCCATGTCACAGTAAGTGTGGCATGCTAAAGAACCCCGACTCCTCAATCGCCGTAAGCGCCGCACATAGGCCTGAATTTGAAGCCCTTCACCGGTATTGGTGACGTCTCAATATGAGTAAAAAACCATTAAGCAAGACACAATCACTCAATCATATTTGCTCATCAAAACTAAAAGTCCTTTTTCCAGCCCTCTTCACAACAGAATTTCTGACTGCTGTCACATATTAGTTTCACTGGTGTTTGTGTCGTTTTAGATTAGTCTTAATTAACTTTATAGTATAACAATGACATGCACTGTTTCAATTGTCTAATTTTTCAGTGCTTTTATTGATGTTTTTATAAACTTTTAATCAATAAATAAATTAAAAAAAAAATAAATAAATAAAAAATTAAGGCAATATTGCTCAGACTTTATGGATTTATTGTGCATGTATATTTCAGTTCTTTTCTCAGGTATGCTCAAAATTCATTTATTGTACTTTTTCTTTACTGTAAATTGTGACTTTGTGAAATTTAAATCATTCACACATCAAATAACTATAATCAATAATAATAATAATAATAATAATATAATCAATTATAAAAACAGACACATTTATATGATAAAAGTATTCTCGTCAAAACTATCAGAGCTTAAATAGAATCACAACAAGTCAGGACCACTTAGCAAAACTATGAGTCAGTTGTGGTTGTGTTCCATTTCATAAGAAAAGGTCAAAAACTATGGTTCCCAAATCTAATTTCAGCAAAATGAAATGCTAAATTGATCGAAATGCTCTACATTTAGTTTAAACCCTTTTATCTCATCTGGGTTTTCTGCCATGCATGAAATCTGGTTAAATATTTTCACATTTCCATTGTTCCGATTTGTCGGTAGACCAGCACTAAGCTTCAGAAGTCATGAAGTGGAATGATTTTACAGCTTAACATGATAACAAAATGCTATAAATAGAACCAATCTCGTTCAGTGAAGGTCAATATCTACGTCTCTCTGACAGATTCTCAGTGCTCCCATACTAACTATGTGGTCACAGTTACACAACGTGAATCGTGTACAAGATTACACAGATAATCTAGATTTTTTCCTTTTGTCATTACACAATCTACAAACAGATTATGATTCACAGGATCAATCATATTTTTAATTCTTTTAAACATATACTGTGTATCACCAAAATCAACTCATCTACTCTTAAACTACATACACTGTACAGTAAGTAAAGAAACAATTCTTCATGATTTTGAAAAAAAACAAACATTTGAAGATGGGAATTCATAGTGCAGAGATCATGATTCAAAGGGCACAATTTTGAACAATATTTGCCCGACAGAAAAAAAGGACACACAACTTAACAGATTTTATAAGAAAAGGCTAGTTTAGTCTCAGCAGTAATGAATGGTGTATACTCAACACTTGCACATCACTGATACAGTTTAAAGTATGGTCTATGGAGACAGTTTCCCCAATATTCCTCTGCTGGTGAGCTTTCCATAAAAGATAATATCCCTCACTTGATTCGAAAAAGTTCAAATTTGTGAGAATTCAAAATGGAAACAGTATATGTTCCAAAATTGTTACGTAAAATTACACATTCTAATACACGTAACCATTGTGTGTCTGTAGATTACTGCTTCACACTGATACAGATTGTGTTACCAGCACTGTGCCTCACGCTACTGTGCCTATTAGTACTAAGACCTACCATTGCGTTGAAAGAGCTGGCCCTGACTCGGGAATCTTGGTCCCCACAGAAACCAGCAAGCAGAGACTGGATTGGGATGAAAGGGTCTTGGGAGTCATCTGCTACTTCTTGTTCTGGGGATCCAATGGCTCCAATCAACTCCAAGCATGTGCATCGAACTCTGTGATCTGGATCCTTCAAATGCTGCAGACAAAAATTCATTAAAAATTCATATATGGAATTTATTATTTTTTTTTTTTACATGTACACTGCTAACTACAGAATTCTAATAAGTGTACTTTTTTCTTACAAGTTAATCAAGAGATACCCATGCTTTACTGCAAGATTCAATAAACTTTAAGAAATTAGAAGGATACAATTATTCTTGTCCAATTAAAAAAAATATAGAAAGTGCAGAGACTGAAATCATTTTCAAAAAAGAAAAATGAAAAGCTGTTCATGTACTTTTTTGTGCTACAGTAATCTGCCCCTGAATAGAACTATAAAATGACTTGCAAAATTTGCTATCAAGTTCTTTGCTATCCCAATTTAGAACAAAGCATCAATATCTCCTCTAGTCACTTAGTTTTCTGATTCATAAAAACATGACATGATTTTCAGATTACATGGTCTGTTGGAATTCCCATGGGCATGAATTGTGCTCCTTTGTTAGCTGACCTGTTTTATACTCTTATGGCGCAGAGTTTATTCAAATGCTTCTACATGATAAGAAAAAATCTCTTGCTGTGGGCTTCAACTCGACATTTAGATATATCAAAGATGAGAAGTTAAACTGAATTGGGGAAGTTAAATTGAATTGGAATTTTCCCCATACCCAAGTATTACCTCTCTCTTTTTTTACATGCAACCCCCCCCCCCCCCAAAAAAAAAAACCCCAAAAAACATCCACCCCAAAAACACCTGATAGACCACTAAAAATGTAAACTTGTGAGGGTCTTATGCTAAATGATTTCCTAAACTATTTTCATCACAACATGAGTTTCCTTGTAGCTGTACACATTGTTCTATTTTCAGAATGAGAATTACAAATATATTTTGTGCATAATTTTAGCATATTATTTCATATCATAAACATTTGATGAAAAGATAAAATTCTGTGTTCACCTTGACAAGTAAGTATATAAAGCGTTTACTATTAATCATTTTTTTAAAATTTGACTTTTAATAAAAACATCTTTAAAAGACTTAGATGAGCTTAAAAGCAAGGATCTGGTATGTCACATACACAAATTTCATTAGATATTTCAAAATCATGGCACAAAACTAAAATAACAAGATATGATTCTTTTTAAATCCAGATGTGCCATTTGTGTTACAGTATTTGTATTTTGTATGTGTCTGTGATAATTATTTCCAGAGGAAATGGTAATTAAGATAAGCAACAGGTTTCACAAAATTGGGGTGGGGGGGGGGGGGGGGGGGTGCTGATTTCCATAAATGGACTTGGTGCTGCAAATTGTGAAATGCTTGTTTATCAACACTTATAACATTTATGACAGAGGAATAATACACTATATGAATTAAAGGTAATACACGGGCGACTTAAGGGGTATAGCTTTATAATGGAGGTAAGAAGTACTTATGGTATAAATCAGAACTTGCTTGTTTAGTTAGAGTGATGATGGAGGCTAACAGTTCTGTTCTTTCTGGTACAGCTTTACCCAGTGCAGAAAGGCTGAGGATCAATTCAGCTTTTACCTTGTGTGAACCTGTAAAATAAGGTCACTGAAAGTGAAAACTATCTATGAAGAAGTCATACTTCACACACACAGTAACACGCTCAAACATAAATAATCTCTCATTTCTTTGACGGTTCTAGAATGTGACCTGATGCGTTCAGTGATCACAAACAACTGAATACTGTACGCAAGACAAAGCCTTATCCTGTATACCACACAAGTCAGAATAAACACATCAACACCTCCCTGTAATTTACATGCATTGTCTGCCATTCTGCAGTGAAAAAGTCTTTCTTCCTTACACTAATATGGCCTTTGTAATATTCTGATCCGTAGATTTAACAATAGTTTAATACTTCTTCATCAATTGAACATAACTATACAATAATGCATAGACTTGTATGTTCTTTATTTACTAAGATATGTATGTTTTTTATATACTAGGATATGTATGTTCTTTATTTATTAGGATATGTATGTTTTTTATTTACTAGGATATGTATGTTTTTTATATACAAGGATATGTATGTTTTTTATTTACTAGGATATGTATGTTTTTTATATACTAGGATATGTATGTTTTTTATATACTAGGATATGTATGTTTTTTATATACTAAGATATGCATGTTTTTTATATACTAGGATATGCATGTTTTTTATATACTAGGATATGTATGTTTTTTATATACTAAGATAATGTATGTTTTTTATATACAAGATATTTATGTTTTTTATATACTAGGATATGTATGTTTTTTTTATATACTAAGATAATGTATGTTTTTTATATACAAGGATATGTATGATTTTTATATACAAGATATGTATGTTCTTTTTATATACTAAGATATGCATGTTTTTTTATATACTAGGATATGTATGTTTTTTATATACAAGATATGTATGTTTTTATATACTAGCTAGGATATGTATGTTTTTTATATACTAAGATAATGTATGTTTTTTATATACTAGGATATATATGTTTTTGATATACTAGGATATGTATGTTTTTTTTATATACTAGGATATGTATGTTTTTTATATACTAGGATATGTATGTTTATTATATACTAGGATATGTATGTTTATTATATACTAGGATATGTATGTTTATTATATACTAGGATATGTATGTTTTTTTATATACTAAGATATGTATGTTTTTTTATATACTAAGATATGTATGCTTTTTTATATACTGGGATATGCATGTTTTTTATATATAAGATATGTATGTTTTTTTATATACAAGATATGTATGTTTTTTTATACTAGGATACGCATGTTTTTTATATATTAGGATATGTATGCATGTTTTTTATATACTAGGATATGTATGTTCTTTATATACAAGGATATGTATGTTTTTTATATACTAAGATATGTATGGTTTTTATTTACTAAGATACGCATGTTTTTTATATACTAGGATATGTATGGCTCCTCCCAATAAACCGCCTACTCTCTGGCTCCTCCCAATAAACCGCCTACTCTCTGGCTCCTCCCAATAAACCGCCTACTCTCTGGCTCCTCCCAATAAACCGCCTACTCTCTGGCTCCTCCAAATAAACCCTTTAAAGGCATAACTGATATAATGAATGATGGGAAATTTGTTGTCAAGACCAAAACAATTAGTAAAAAAAAGTCATCAGATTTGAATGGACTCTACATATGTCCTGATTCTAGTTCAGCCCCCAGGCATAAAGAGGGAATGTACTTTTGAATCGTGTCTTAAAAGTAGCTCAGAACTAGAAACAAGACATGGACAACATGTGATGCTATAATTGCATGACCCCTAGGTAAAATCTACATTAAATTTGACTGTTTGATACTGAAATGCTTCATTCAAAGATTCCCTTTCTTTCAAGTAACAACATTACTATATTGTGAGGGAGTTTCTTTCAAAATGGTTTACATTGTGGTAAGACAATTCTCAATTTGATAAAAAAAAATATATTTATTATACATGTATATAATGTTGTTGTTGGTTTTTTTAAACACACAATACTTGCAAGAAATGTTCTTAAAATAATCTACATAAAGAAATTATTAAAATTCATATTCTTATTTTGCCACGACTTAATAAGCATTCTCCAAGTAAATAAAGCCAGAGTGACTTTAAATCACAATGGATTCATATCCTTAATTTGCAATGAAATACAATCAGTTTTTAAAAAAATAAAGTCAGAACAATATCCAAAAGAAACATTCTTCCCTACAGTTCTATCTTAAGGTGCGTTGATTATACAGATTCACAAGTCATCGAGAAAGAAACAAACGATAATAATAAAAAAGAAACACAAAAGTCTTTCTCATTTAACTTCTCACTGATAAAGCTACATATTAAAGAGTGTAAAGGTATATGATTCAATATTCCTTTCAAAATCAAATATGCCATATCTAAAAAAAAAATTGACTGTAAAAGTAGAACTAAATGAAAAGAAAATATGTTATTTCACTTAATTAAAATCATGGACTTTTAAAAGATATAATAATATACTGCTATAACACTTTATACTTTAAAATAGAGAGAATAAAAAGGAGGGAGAGATAGAGAGAACAGACTATTTCATAATGATTAAGGCCTAATTTGTTCACCTAGCTAGAAGAATGGAATATAATTTTCTTTTTAAGACAAATGTACTTTATTTCAATGAAGGGTGCATGATATAGGAAACGAGTGACACTTTTTTATATACTACTACTGTACAATATGACAAACTATTTTTCTTATATACTTCCAGAATATGTATGTTATTTATATACTACGATATGTATGTTTTTTATATACTAGGATATGTATGTTATTTATATACTACGATATGTATGTTATTTATATACTACGATATGTATGTTTTTTATATACTAGGATATGTATGTTATTTATATACTAGGATATGTATGTTATTTATATACTAGGATATGTATGTTATTTATATACTAATATATGTATGTTTTTTATATACTAGGATATGTATGTTATTTATATACTACGATATGTATGTTATTTATATACTACGATATGTATGTTATTTATATACTAGGATTATGTATGCTTTTATTTACTAGGATATGTATGCTTTTTATATACTAAGATATGTATGTTTTTCATATACTAAGATATATGTATGTTTTTTTATACTAAGCTATGTATGTTTTTCATTTACTAGGAAATGATGTTTTTTATATACTAAGATATGTATGTTTTTTATACTAGGCTGTGTATGTTTTTTATATACTAGGATATGTATGCTTTTCATATACTAGGATATGTATTTTTTTCTATTTACTAGGATATGTATGTTTTTTATATACTAGCTAGGCTATGTATGTTTTTTGCATATTAGAATATGTATGTTTTTATATATTTAGATAATAACTGATAATTCTATTTTCTATGGATCAAGACGACATCGATCATCACAGTACATTATCTTCCCAGTATAATATCAAATTTTTGGGGCCATTAAATGACAATTAAAGTTGTATGGTCCAAAATTTGACCACGTTTCTCCACCTTGTATTTTAGACGCCGTTTTAAATCTTCGCATGTACGTATTTATGAGGCTGTATGACATGTCATACTAATATTCTTTCGCCTGTTGTGACCAGAATTATTTGATTTTTAAATCAGAAAGAGAAATAGAAATATCAAATACCTCTTAGTAATTTGTTGCTTTATGCTCTTTCACCCTTAAAATTAGACAGTTCGCGTTTGATTTTATACCTCATGCTGGGATTCCCTTGATCAACATGGGGCTATTAATAGATGCCTAACAGACAATGTATAATTTGACGTACTCACTATAAATATTTACTTTTTAAATAATCTTTCCACTTTTACATGAAAATGTTTTCAGGCATGTAAATAAGGGAGGGTTAACAACTTCAAAAATTAATAATTTATCTGCTTTTAAGTCATACTGTACAAAAATAATACATGTACATTGGATCACACAACTTTGAATTTGAATCACCACACAATTTCACTGTTGGGTCAGTACAACACTTGTACAAAACTTTGAAATATACCAAAAACAGATAAAGGTGGTCACCGGTGAATAAAATGGGACTTTAGCTGTCAAAAGAAAGATAACTGTTATAAAATCGCTATAGTAAGACTAAGTAGCAATATGGCTTCAATTCTACTCACAATATTATGAAGTATTCACATTTCCAATGTTTTTGTAAATGATATCTTTACAAATTGTAATGTAATTTAATGTAAAATGTTAAAAACTGTTACAAAATGTATGAACAATATGAAAGACAGTGGGTATGTGGAACTTAAAGCTCTCTTAAATTTTCCCTAGATTCTGATTATTGTGCTGCTGTTCTTCCTTCTTTATGCCTTGCTGGATGACCTGTACCTCTTCAAGTTCAAAAAACTACCCCCTGGGCCATTCTCCCTCCCTATTATTGGAGGAGTGCATTTACTGGGCCGGGAACCTTACAAGAGCATTCAAAACCTGGCTCTCAAGTACGGTGACATATTTAGCTTGCGAATGGGGATGCGAGAAAGAGTCGTCTTTATTGAGGATCCAGAGCTCATGAAACAGGTACATATAATGCATTAATCATCCAGAGCTCATGAAACAGGTACATATAATGCATTAATCATCATCTTTTGGTGGAGGTTTTCAAAGTTGCTAGAACTTGTAACTAATCCTTTGGAATATTTTTACAATAAAATGGGTTCAAATCAAATCAAATCAAATTATCTTAGCTTCATCTTTGCTAATAAACACAATACATGTAAGTAAAATTGTGAAAATGCATCACAGGCATCACCAACTAATTTTGCAACTGATAAATTAGAAACGGTTTCACACCTGAAAATTAAAGTTTTCAATTGCAAACTGCAGTTATAGATAATTTTCATTTAAACTACAGTGGACCCCTGTTATTACATTTCTCACATTAAAATAACGCAATACCAGGGGCAACGTAATAATGTTATTCGTCCTTCAGTGTCGAAGAAGACCATGATTTCAACTAAGGGTTGATGAGCGTTGGCTCTTGGTCCGAAGGTGCCTGATGAGTCCTAACTGGGCCCTGAAGGCTCGGCCACATGTAAGACACATGTGGCTGGGTAATGCAGTGGGTGGGTAAAACAGTGGGTGGGTAATGCAGTGGGTGTGTAAAACAGTGGGTGGGTAATGCAGTGGGAGTGGAATCAGCAGCTCGAGTCTTGCACGCTTTTTTCTAGGCCTCTGTGGTGCGACGAGCTTCAGATAAATGAGCACCAGCAGTGAGCTTGCTTCGCCAGCATGAATGATCCAGTGCAAGTGTCTCCCATGTGTTGACATCAATGTTGAGGTCTTTGAGGGATGCTTTGAGGCTGTCTTTGAACCGTTTCTTCTGTCCTCCAACTGTTCGCTTGCCCATGTCCAGTCCACCTAGCTAGCGCTTTCTGTAGTAGGGTGAAGACACTGGACATTCCGGCACACTCAAGGACCTCTGTGTCAAGTATTTTATCCTGCCATTTGATGCAAAGGAGTCTTTGAAGACAGCTGAGATAAAGTGGTTGAGCTGTCTGGCGTGTCTGCTAAAGACCGTCCATGTTTCGCTTGCATATAGGAGGGTGGTGATTTACCACTGCATGGTAGACTTTTAACTTGGTGATGAGGTTGAGTACTCCTTGCTCCCATCTGTTCTCATGCAATCTCCCACAGGCAGAACTGACTTTGGCAATCCTGTTGTTGACCTCGACATCGATATTCGCTGCTTTTGTAATGGTGCTGACCAGATAGGTGGAGTTGTCTACTGCCTGCAAATTTTGAGGCTCCTGGTATGGTTTGCCTGGGGCAGGTTGGTACATCACTTCAGTCTTTTTGGTCCTGATGGCAAGACCAAAGTTGTCACGGGCACGCGAGAAGTCCATTTCATTCTGCATCATCTGCAGAGGAGGGTGTGGGGGGTGGGGATTTTGAACACAAGGCCCATGGGCCACATCACTTACCTGAGCAGCAATTCATAGCAATTATACAAGTTGCTTGGTTCAGGGAAAACTTTTCAGAGGTAACGACTAAAAATTCATTAAATATCAAACTTAATTATTAAACTTGGCTACAAATTCATTAATTTATTATCATGTCCTTGTAGATGGGTATGGCCTTTCAAATTAACAAATTTCATCTAAGGATGCTTTGTGCCAAGTTTGGTATCCTATACATTTGCATGTAAAATTTTTGATCCCTTAGTTTGGCCCCACCCTAACCCCAAGGTCATGATTTTAACAATCTTGAATATCCACTATGTCAGGAAACTTTCATGTAAATTTAAGTTTTTCTGGCTCAGTGGATCATAAGAAGATTTGACCCCACCCTATTTTTGCATTTTTGTGATTATCTCCCCTTTGAAAGGGTATGGCCCTTCATTTGAACAAATTTGAATCCCCTTCACCAAAAGATGTTTTGTGCCAAGTTTGGTTGAAACTGGCCCAATGGTTTTGGAGAAGAAAGATGAAAATGTAAAAACTTTATGATGACGCCACCAACAAATTTCAATCAGAAAAGCTCACTTGAGTCTTCATTCAACTCAGGTGATCTAAACACCAGTGAAAATATTCTATTGTAATTTTCCCATTGAACTAAACTGAAAACTGTGTTTTATTCCATGATAAAATCCCCACCTCAAAGTCAGAAAAAAATGTTTGTTATGGTAAAATAATCTAATATGATTATAGAATTATTCTTACTGACTTTGTACCTATTTGACAGATCCAACACTATATAGAACAATTAGTATTGTTGACAAACACACATGCACCAGTAAAAGTCCAGTATGTATATTCATCTTAAAAGAAGTAACTCGTTCAATACGTCCTTATTTACAGTTGTTGAAATCGGAGTATTTGGCAGATCGACCACATTCACCCTTCTTTGATATTATATCAAAAGATGGTCATGGCATTGGATCTCGGCCCTATGATTTCACATGGAGGTTGCACACCCGCCTAATCCAATCTAACATGAGCAAAGTCATTCAAACCCAGCTGGATGACATCTTACAAAATGCCGTTGAACAGTTATTCAGAAAGTACACATATAAACTATTGCATCTACTAAATTTAACATCTGTATAGTAAAACTCAGCAATATTGAAAATCCTACAGTTAAATATGTTTCATAAATCAATATAATTCACTGCATTCAGCCTGTCGGAGAGTTCATTTTTTGTTCTTATTAATTTGTATTCATCAATTAACCTGAATGTGTACATAAAGACAGCCTATATTTGTAACACCCTCTATGATAATCTATGATTCCTGTAAATGTATGTTAAAAATAGTACACATAACAAGACATTTTCAAAATATTTCTAGACTTGAAGGAATGAGAGGTGAACCATTTGCACCTGACCAAGCCATTCACACTTGTTTCCTGAAGACTCTGGGAAGTTTTATTTTTGGACATGACTACACCGCAGCTGATGATTACAGACTACAACAACTCCTGTGGCTGAATACTGAGACAATGAAGGGACTTAACCCTGTAAATTGCATCAATATGATACCGGGATTAAAACATGTCAGTCTGCCATTTTTTCCAAATTACAGAGACGTAAATAAGGTATAAAATTTTCCTGACTGCTTATATTTTTCTATTTCTGAGTTAAAATTTACCTGACTGCTTATATTTTTCTATTTCTGAGTTAAAATTCATTATCCAAAACGTACATCTCTCAGCCATGTTTGATAACTCTTATCTACTGCCTGCAAGACATCTCATTTTTTTATGTCATAAAATTCACAATATTTTTGGTTGGCATGCATTTTCTTCGATGATGTTATGGCATCACAGTGCAGAACGTCATACGTAGTAAAACATAGAAATTCTCGGTGCAGAGTCACAATAGAACCTTTTCGTTGTAACAACAACTTTTAGAGAAATCAACGGATGTTGAGGAGGAGAAGGCTTATATAGGTACTGCCTGCTGCCTAATCCTTATTATGTTAATCATAATAAAATACTGTTTAAATTAAATTTAATGTCCATTCTTTTTTTAAAGTTGTAAATAAATTACAATTTATCAAATTTAAATTGGAATCATCAGCAAAATGTAACAATATGTATCAATGTATCTAATCTCCCTCCATTTTATACTCTTGATTAACATGTAAAAATGTCAAATTATTAGCAAAATTGGTCAAAAAGACTGCATGAGCAGTGTTAGCGGTGTGCCACTGTTCTCAACAGAAAAAAAGTTATATCAGGAATATTGTAACAACTTGAAAACAAAACTGATTTTCAACATTAACATTATAACCACATTCCATGGAAAGTATAATTCATTTAATTATCGACAGCAAGTGCTGCATACAATATGTTTTCTTTTAAAAAAAATCTGAAAGTGTCCATAAATTCCTTTGATCTGAAAAGGTCTATTACAACGAAAATGGTCTAGCTGTTATGATTTTACACCATGTGACTCAAAGCGAAAGAGAAACATATCATTCCTCTAAAGCAGCAACAACTTTTATGACACAGACTCTGTGTCTTTAAAAAGTCCCTAGATACCATGATAGTGAATTAAAAAAAAGTATGACAGTGTAAGTCTCACTGGAACTATACTGCACTATCCTGTATTTCTGCAGCTGATCGTGAGAGACATGTACAATTCTAGAACATATTTCTATCATTAAAACAGGCAAAAGAAAAGATGCTTCACGATGAATTTGAACGTCATAATGCAAATTTTGATGGCCATGCAAGAGACATGATGGATGTAATTCTACAAGAGTTGAAAAACAGTCCAAAATTACGACATCCACAGGAAGAAGATCGACTTCAACTCAACAGTCTCCTCATGTCCCTGTTTACACTGGTCGTTGCAGGTATTGTTAATTTACACAACACCATGAGGTTCCCTCCATTTAATATAACGCTAAAACTCCCTCCCCAACCTGAAGAGTTACATAAACGCAAAAGAAAGAGTTATCTAACTTAGCATAGAATTAACAGGTATATTGTCCTACAGTCACACTGCAACATGGGTATTTGTTAATTTGGTAAACATGTGTGGGATTATGATTTCATAAAGCAATTTAAACAATATTTGCCTTTAAATCAAATAAATGTAATCAAAGAATCAGCTTCAGTTTCTTCTCCGTCAAAATATTGTACAGTCGAGCCTTATTAATCAGAACACTGATCTAAAAATTGTCTGGATAAGAGAAGTGTCTGAATATCTGAATTACATCTGTGGATGCTTAAAGGGACTGGTTCACGATTTTTGATTAAAATATTTTTAATTTTTGATGGTAAACATTAAAAATATAACTCATTTAAAATTGACAGCCAAAATTTTGACCTTCTGAATGCAAGAATAAAAGCAATATTTTAGCCTAAAATCTGTGTTATGTAAACAAAGACTCGAGTCTTTTTATGTATACAAACAAACAAGTGAAATGTTGATTTGGTAATATAAAGCATCTTAATTTTGCATGGTCACAAATTTTGACTTTTAGATTACACATTTACCTCAAAAACGCTTGAAATGTGAAAGATATAATAAACTTAGATTGATATCCATTTCTTTTGAAATTTCATAAACAATAACATACCGCAATCTTTGTTTACAAAACAAATAATAAGCTCTCTAAAATGAGCTTCTGTGATAATGTATAACCTTAATTTTTATGTGAACTCTTTTAAAAACATTAGACAGTAGATATTGATGATTAAAAGTGAAAAAGAAAATTTTGGGGAAAATCGTGAATCAGTCCCTTTAAAGCTTCGTGAGTGAGAATCTAACTAGACATGTTTATAAAACACACTGTAAACTATCTATATTAGTTCTTAATCATGAATGGTAGATGGAAAACTAGTCCACAACAACTAATTACCACAATTAAGTAGTCATATTTTATTCATAACCCAATCCAGTGGAGATCCGGGGTAGAATAGGTCCTCAGTACCCCTTGCTTGTTGTAAAAGGCGACTAAATGGGGCAGTCCTTCGGATGAGACTGCAAAAATAATTAAGGCCCCATGTCACAGCAGGTGTGGCATGATAAAGAATCCTCTTTACTCAATGGGCATAGGCGCCGAGCATAGGCCTAAATTTTGCAGCCATTAACCGGCAATGGTGACGTCTCCATATGAGTGAAAAAATTCTCGAAAGGGACGTTAAACAATATTTAATCAATTAATATTCATAAATCAAGGGTGTTTTTAACCATTTAAATTTTGTTCCAAATTACTTAATGCCACTGTGAGTAGTGCTGTACTATTCACTTTCTATTTGAACTGGCAGCCTACCAATAAGCTGATTTGATTCAGTTATATATATATTTTTAGCATAACTGTCTGTGAGAATCAGGCCCCTTGATAAAACTTTGGATAAGATTTAACCATTAGGCCAATTCAACTTAATTGGTAGATTATCATCCTCGACCGCCCCTAAATTTTTTATTTTGCAAAACTTGCGATTTCCGTAAAATTTTCATTTCCGACTCCGGTATTTACACTTATTGTTTAAATTTCCGGTATAGCAACGTGAAAAGCCATGTGAAGAAAATAGATATGGTTTTCTTAATTTCTCACGTTCTTACAGGCGTAAATGAAAGGAAGGGATTAATGTTCTTCATATCTTGAAGAAGTTTCGTATGTTTTTGTGTTTGAAATTAAAGCTTAACCTAGAATTTGTCTGTGAAATAAGCATAGATTGATATCCATCTGGCATTAAATAATGTACTTCCGTTGACAAAAATTCATTTGTCATTAATATTTTTCTTAGAAAATAAAAATTTTAAAATGAAATCCTCCCACCCGCCCCATAATTTTTGGTGACCCTGGATGATAATTTTACTAATTAAGTTGAATTGGCCCAATAGGGATCATCTACTAGTCAGACCATGCAACCTTATGTCCATGAAGTTTGATGAAAACAGATATGGGTTCTCTAGTTAAAAGTAGGACAACTGGTATTTGCATATTAAACAAGAGGTACTGTGAGCAATGCTCACTAAGAATACCCCCCGCTTACCCCAATCTCCCAAAGGGTGTTGGTAATAGGTAAAACTTCAGTATTATGATCCAAAAGGTATCTAGGAACACAGTATCTCCATGCGATGAAAAAAGCCATTAAAGAATTTAAATGGAAACCATATTGCTACTTCAATGTCCAGTGCGCGTGACCTTTGACCTTTTGACCCCAAAATTGATAGGGAACATCTTCATCCCATGGGTAGTCCATATGTATGATATGGTGACTGTAGGTGGAAAGGATAACGCTTTAGAGCTCGGAAACCATATTGCTACTTCAATGTCCAGTGCGCTTGACCTTTGACCTTTTGACCCCAAAATCAATAGGGAACATCTTCATCCCATCGGTAGTCCATATGTATGATATGGTGACTGTAGGTGGAAAGGATAACGCTTTAGAGCCCGGAAACCATATTGCTACTTCGATGTCCAGTGCGCTTGACCTTTGACCTTTTGACCCCAAAATTGATAGGGAACATCTTCATCCCATAGGTAGTCCATATGTATGATATGGTGACTGTAGGTGGAAAGGATAACGCTTTAGAGCCCGGAAACCATATTGCTACTTCGATGTCCAGTGCGCTTGACCTTTGACCTTTTGACCCCAAAATCGAAAGGGAACATCTTCATCCCATGTGTAGTCCATATATATGATATGGTGATGGTAAGTGGAAAGGATAATGCTTTAGAGCCCGGAAACCATTGCGTCTACAGACGGATGGATGGACAGACAGACGGACAACCCGATTCCAGTATACCCCCCCCCCCCCCCCCCCCCCCCACTTGTTGCGAGGGGTATAAAAACTTATGATGTTTTGACTTGAAAATCAATAGGGGTCATCTACTAGTTATGAACAAACTGCCTATAAAGTTGAACATTGGAGACACAGTTCTCTAGATATCAGTCAGACGAGTCTCTACAAACTGACAGACTCAATAATAGGAGTCCCTAGTTTTCAATGGACGCATCTTTTAAATAACACATCAAAAAATTGTTTGCATGCTTGCTGGTGTCCAGATTAATGAAGCTCAGCAAGGCTGTACTTGCAAATTTTCTACACAAAGATTTATTCATGTTTCTGTATTGTTTCATAGGGGAACAAACCCTGTCCGTTAATATTCTGTGGTTGCTTCTATACTTGGCTAAGCATCAGGACTGTCAGGAGAAGATATACAAAGAGCTCCGAGACAACACAGTGATAGCAACAGACTTCATACAAATCCACACCAAGGACAAGTTCCCATACACAAGTAATTCATAAAATCCACACCAAGGACAAGTTCCCGTACACAAGTAATTCATAAAATCCACACCAAGGACAAGTTCCAGTATACAAGGAAACATCAATTTCAATTGATCAAAAATCATACCCTTTAATAAGCAAACAATGGTTATAGAGTTCAGTGTGCAGCTCAATAACAAAATATTAATCATAGATTTTGCTGTGCAGCTCAATAACAAAAATATCAATCATAGATTTTGCTGTGCAGCTCAATAACAAAAATATCAATCATAGATTTTGCTGTGCAGCTCAATAATACAGTCTGCTGTACAGATCTCTTGCATTTTTAGCTGCATTTTACATGGAAACCATGCGATACGTCACGTCAAATTATTTTGGAATTCCTAGAGCTTGCTCGAGTGATATCCATGTTAGAGGGTATATCATTCCAAAAGGTTTGTTTATTTAGCAATGACTACAGGTTTCCTGAACCAAACAGCTCATTCTTTAAAAGTATCTACTAGTATCCAAGATGTATTTGAGGCATTTCCCTTTAGAGAATGCATGTAATCTTTAAGGTGCTGAAAAAAATATTATTTGCATGCGAGATGGGCCATATGCCCATCAATACATGAATAAATGTATACAAAAAATTTATTGTATGTAGTTTGATCACCTAAATTTTCAACTGGATGAAACAAAACCAATTGAGTTGATCAATATTCAGGGAGTAAGGCCACACAAGAAAAACTTTTTATATTACATTATTTTGGTGTTATAACCAGGTTTTTATATACAAAATATGGCATTGTTATTGTTTTCTTTTTCTTTTCTTTTTTTTACATCACATTTTGAACAACTTTTTCCCCTATCATTATATCTTTTTAAACAGAATTAAGCCATTTTTCATCCTCTTCCACACTGACTGAACGTTTACTCTGTCCCACTCAGGCATTAAAGTACCACTAAATGTGCCCCTAGGCATGACACAAAAGAGCTCATGGCTTGAAAATCTTAATCCGAGTGAAATAAAATATATTCAAACCACCATTCTTATCAATGTTTTACAACTGTTAGTGATAGGTTTAATAAAAAAAAAAATGTACATGTCTATGTCTATATCAATCTAATTAAAATTAAATACTTTGATCCACTCACATATATTGCTACACAAGCGATATACGTCAGCGGATCAAAGGATCTAATTTTAATTAGATTGGGCATATATACCACTGTATTTACTGATAAATCAGTTTTAGAAGAAATCAATCTACACTATATGTTGATATGTGTTTCAGCATTCTCTCATACACAAAGTCATATATTTCAAGCTGCAGTTCTTTTTAAATCTGAAATTTAGGATTTTTATGCATATCATTTCTATATATTTACTAGGAACAACAGTTTTCCCAAATTTCTGGAGCATGAATCGCAGTGAAAAATTCTGGTCTAATCCACATGAATTTCAACCAGATCGATTTCTCAAACTTGACAGTGAACAGTTATCAAATACCCCTGGCTTTTATGTTTTTGGATATGGACGCCGGCCGTGTATCGGACATCAGTTGGGGAGGGCATGCTTGTTCTCATTTCTCTGCAATATTGTCAACAAGTTCCACGTTTTCCTCCCAGATGATGAAAAGCCTGACATGCAAGGGAGAGCCAATCTAGTTATCGAGCCCCCCATATTCAAATTGAAATTCCAAAAACGGAGTTAACTTATCTATGAATATTGTTTTTGCATGAATACTGCTTTACTTCAGTGCAGTCAAGATGGTCAATAAAATTAAACAATGCAGTGTTCTTCTGTATGAGAAATTATCAAGGAACGTCCTGAATTATTACAGAGCTGTGATGTTCTCATGGAGGAGATTGTCAATTCATAGAATGTACACATGTTCATTAACTGAAAATGTATCAGTTAACACAATACTAGAATCACGAGGGAATCAAGTGACGTGAAGAGAGGGTTGTATTCTTGTTATCAGTGACTTCATGGATTTTCCCATTTGATAATTACTAATGTATATATGTTCACATAGTCTCCTATGGAAGAAATAAAGAATGCCTGTCTGTCTGTACTTTTTGCTTAAAGCTCTCCTGTGTTATTGCGACTCCAAATAAACTTAATAAATGTGACAGGTGTGATGCTCATTTATTTCACATCACAAAGCTTCTATAAGACTTTGCGTAAAGTTTGTGACTATTTCTAGTAAATCAAAACAATAGTTCCCTAGTATCAAGAGACAAAATTTCCCACTCATCAAAGTGATTTAAACTGATTCAAAAGATACCTCTGCATCAGGAAGCTTTCGTGTCAATTTCCACTTTTCTGGTCCAGTGGTTCTCAAGAAGAAGATATACTTGCATATGAAAATTTTATCCCCTATTGTGGCCCCAACCCACCCTTGGGTGCCATGATTTTAACAAACTTGAATCTACACTATGTCATGTGAATTTCCAATTTTTTGGCCCAGTGGTTCTTGAGAAGAAGACTTTTAAAAAGTTCTTGAGAAGATTTTCCCTATATATCGGTATGTAAAACTTTGATCTCCTATTGTCACCCCACCCTACCACCAGGGGCCATGATTTTAACAAACTTGAATCTGCACTATGTCAGGAAGTTTTCTTGTAAATTTCAACTTTTCTGGCCCAGTGGGTCTTGAGAAGATTTTTAAATGGCCCCACCCTATTTATACATTTTCATGATTATCTCCCCTTTGAAGGGGGCATGGCCCATCATTTGAACAAAATTGAAAGCCCTTCACCTTAGAATGTTTTGTGCCAATTTTGGTTGAAATTGGCCCAGTGGTTCTGAAGAAGTCAAAAATGTGAAAAGTCTACAGCCAGACAGACGACGGACAACAGGTGATCAGAAAAGCTCACTTGAGCTTTCATCTCAGGTGAGCTAAACACTAAAAAAAACTTACTTTCACTCTTCAGTAAAATCTTGACATCTTCCACTAGATTTTCAGCATTGAAATGAGGCACCATTCCAAGATTCCCTAGCAGCTGAGCTATTTTCCTTCTAACAAGCGCCTCTTTTTCTTGCTGGAAATGTTCAATAAGCTCTTGTGTTGTGCTAACAGGAATCTGGTCCCCTTCAACAAGACTTTCCTCAAATCTCAACAACTGTTGTAAAGCTTGCTGAGAATTTGTGACACCTTGCAAATTAACATGAACTTCTTTTGGGGGAGGTTTCTGTACAAGTTTCAACTTCTTAATGGGCTTAGGTGCTTCCTGAAATGACAAGTGTACAGGGCAATGTCAAATGAAATTCTTTAAAAAGTTTTGAGTGACATCATTATGTTCCCTTTCAAAAAAACGTTGGAATTCCTCTGATGTGGAATATTTTCTGTTTATTAAGAAGAAAAATTCAAAGTCCTGTAGATGTGCTACTTTTCCACATTGGATTAATTCACACTTTCCGTAAAAATCACAGTGTACTTTAAAGTGCATTAAAAATATGAAATGGCATTAAATAAGCGAGGAAAATCTAACTTAACTGTAAGTTATTATAATCCCATACATGTTTTAAATATCTGTAATACTGTGAAAATAGCATCAAACAGAGGTGTACACATGATAATAATTTTATTTTCTAAAAATTAAACTTCGCACAATCACATACATGTTTTAAATATCTGTGATAATGTGAAAATAGCATCAAACAGAGGTGTACACATGATAATAATTTTATTTTCTAAAAATTAAACTTCGCACAATCACATACATGTTTTAAATATCTGTGATAATGTGAAAATAGCATCAAACAGAGGTGTACACATGATAATAATCTTATTTTCTAAAAATTATACTTTGCACATTAATAACTCTCGGTACAAAATCTCATGCATAGTTTGCTGAACCCCAAGATAACGGCACATGCCAGACGATATTTCTACTCAATCGGGGTCATCGTGAATGACCCAATTATGTCCACTATAACATCTGTGTTTGTACTACAGTTATTTCCCTTTGTGGTTTTACTTGAGAAATTGATTTTGTTGACTAACATCTACTTCAAATGCTATGTGACGTCAGAAACTGATTACTAACAAAAATTGTTATAAAATAAAGGTTATTAATAAAATATCATATCAAAGCAGGGCATTTGAGGGATGAAACTCCTAAGATTTTTCAAGTGTGCTGCATGAGCTTGGTATATATTGCTCGGGCAGAGTTTCATAAGATGACTTATTATCTGGATCCTCAACTAGCCAGTGCATAACCAGTATGAAAATCAATAAAATTCACTGTGAGCAGTTCTTAGATGATTACATAACAAGATTGGATGAATTCTTGGTTGTTGAAGCATTAGGAATTATTCAATAACAAAATATCATATTCTTAAGCATACAGAAAAAGCCTAATGTTGCAACCACATTATGATTTTGCAGAATTATGACACCTTGAAATAAAACATGTTTACAGTATATACATACCTAATGGGACAAAGAAATAATCGTTTCTAAAGTGCATTTCTCCAATGGATTATTTTTCAAAAATCACTCAGTTCTAATTAATTCTTCGTAAATACATAATTAGACTCTGCTTCAACATGATATCAGTTTTGATTCATTTATTTTCAGCACATTCGTTCACACGACAGACTTTTTATCTGATGTACCTGCACTACTTGACTGAATTCTGCTACAGCTCTTTTCTTTAGGAGTGCTGCCATATTGGATGTACCAATCTATTCACATCGATTGTTCTGAAATAAACAAAATTCATTGTATCTTCACCTGTATGGTAAACACATGGAAATTTGCAATAGTTTGTGTATTCTATGTGTATGCTCGTTATAAAATAGCAAGATGCTGTCTAACGAACTATCTTGATTAATTTATAAGTCTGTGATGTTAAAAGTGTGTTACAGGCACATTTAACATTATCACAGATCCTAAATATGTTATGAGCATTTTAGTGTTGTCTTTCTCTTTTCAGCTCATTTAACTCCTTAATTAATGATTATCGAAAAGGTTGAGTACCAAAAAAAATTATGAGCGAGTCAACTAAATTTTCATGTATCAAAAAAACAAACACCAGTAAAATAACATAATTAACTTTCAGTTCTTACAGTACTTTCATCATTTTTCGTAGAATACCAATTTACTTTGTTTTTGTGCCAGACCATGAGATTAAGAATTTAATGAAATAAACTTTTTTTTGCTAATAATGGAAGAGCAATTAGTACCTTTCTACTAAATTATGTATCAAAGAAACTGTATTTTTTTTTTTTTTAATCCATGAGATTTGTTGTCCATGAAAATTGGTAAAACCACAGTATTATTATATGTGTAATGTCAGTCAAAAAGTTTTTCTTTTTTAGAATTATAAAATAATATGCCAACTTTGAATAAAACTTATTCTATACAGCCTACAATATTTTCATTCATCCCCCTTAGAAGGGTCAGTCAAAGGTCAATTAGTTAGCATACTTGATTCTAACCGTCCAGCGTACTCGGGTTAATCAGCAATACACTTGATAGTGAGCTGGAATTGCACATGCATCCCACCGTGTAAGCCAGTTGAACCAGAAAATTTTGATAGGCACAGGCAGCTTCAAGCTGGCGTCCTTGGAGACAGTAGTATTGAGAGTTGCTTATTCTAAGACAAAACGTTTTTAATTTTTACACTGGTGAAATAAACATGAATTATAAATATGTTGGTCATTTCTATGCCAAATAATGTTTAAATAAATACAATAGGTCAACATTTTCATAACTGTACTGTAGCCAGGTCAATTGATTCTTAGTGCGTCGCCTTGTATACCCTGCTTAGTTCGATTCGGTCAGATTTGATCAGAATCAAGCATGCAAAGTGAATATCCAAGTTTTCCTTCCCCTACCAAATGTAAGAGATTACAACAGTGAATTACAGCTAATTCATTATGAAGTTTTCACACAAATTTACTTCCCTTAGGCCCTACCACATGTAAGAGATTACAGCTGGGAATAACGGCTAATACGCCAGTTTCGAGATAAGAACTCTTCTGTGTAGGAGGTAAATTTAGTGGAAATTTGAATGACTAAGTGGGACAGAGTGATCCTACAGTCAGTAAGGAAGATGATAAAATGTATTGAAAGCGGCTCTTTTGAAATGTGTAAATGTAGGAGACACAAAATACTATCAAAAGAAATATATACTATGTGCGAGAGTTCTTCAAAGTGAAAACATAAAAACAATGTCATACTTGCAAGTAATATACTGGATATGATACGTATGAGCAACAAAATAACGTGATATAATAAGAATTCCATGTATTTAATTACTCCCTGAATACTTATCAATTACTTAATTTGTGTATCAGTCGAATTCAGGTGATGAAACTGCGTATGAGAAATTTACTGAGCACATTCACTTATGCAGTGATGAGTATTTGTCCCACTCCCGCAATGTAAACAAGTGGTTTCGCGCCTTACTATGTGCGAGAGTTCTTCAAAGGGAAATAACTCGGATGTATCTCGAAACCGGCGTATTCATTATGAAGTTTTCACACAAGTTTGTGGGTTGCTCAACCCTGGGGCATTATTGTATAGTAGTTGACTGAAAATGATGAAAAAGAAACAAATGTCAAAGCCACTGATCAGATAATTACAAATTAAAGCCAGCAGGTGAACAAGTGAACAGCAGTGTCACCTAAGAGCACATTAGCTACTAGAACCTGAAAGTAAATTTCTAGACATGAATTTGAAGGATTGTTCCGAGATTCGGTGAAGGTGTCAGTCCAAATATTCAGCCGAGCCGAATCTCAATTCCCATCCAGATGATTTTAAAGGCATAGGGTCTAAGATATTGGTGAAATTTTGCATGTTCCAAAAAGGTGGCAAAATTTAAGATCATAACTAGAAAATCACAAGAAGTTCTTCGGAATGTTTACAAATACATTGGATACGATAGTAATTACAAAATAATTCCCTGTTCTAATTTGCCTAAACTAGTACCCTGTTCGCATCTCTTGTGTTTGTGTGTAGCCACCAATCAGCGGGGTACCAGTTTAATATATTGTCCTCCAGACAAAAATTTTATATAGGGCTAAAACGTCAAAATGACTTCAATTTCAAAGTGCTGCAGCTATAGATAACCCATAATTAATACTACAAATTTGTTTTTTGGAGTTCTTCTTGCAAAATATTGTGATGTCATTTTTTGAGATAAAAGATAGACCCTATGCTTTTAAAAAAGAGGTGTCAGGTTGATCTGTCCCTAGTCGGTCCATCCCATTCTCGATCTGGCCCATTTTACTTAGTCGGTCCGGTCCCCCGAATATTTTTATTAAAGATATAATAAATGATTAATGACTTAAAAAACAAGGGAAGTTTTTGCATGCATATTTTAAAACTGTCAGAGTATTTATCATAACTGCGTTGTTTTACAATCTTTGATCATTTATTGCAAAAACAACAGCTTTTATCAAACATCAAATAATTAACTCAGCATCCAAGTTTAACAAAGTTTTTTTAAAAAGAAAACTCCAGAAGCTCAATGCTTAGGAATATTTTTTGATCTACCGAAACCAAGGATATTATAAGTCGATCTTCAAAATGGTCCGTCATTAAACCTATTCAGTACTATAAATAACACTTGGAAAATGGGACGGATTGTCTAAAAATCTAAAATTTAAAAAAAAAAAACCAGTCTGGCCGACTGTAACTTGAATCATTTGCTAGTGGCAATAATAGCCAGTGCCAAAAATTATGCAGCACATTAATATACCAAATTTTAATAGATTGTCAATGTTTTCTTTTTTTCTATCAAAGTTATGAAATGCCGTTATAAATAGATATGATGTTTACAAATGACGACATATAGTTATACAACTTGAATAAGATTAAATCAAATATTACGCTAGCCTACTCATTAAAATTATTATTTTTTGTGAAGTCATTAGATAAATTGGACTGAACATGAACCGAATCGAAAATAACCGAATCATTTTGTTCTCAATCGAAACCGAACTAAATCGAGCTAACCCTGAATTATTCTGCAGTGTGTTACATGGGAGACAACTTCGTCACAAAGTTCAGTTTGTGAAGTCGAGTTTTGATTTTCCTTAATTTGACAAACAATATCAGGTTGAAATTCATTCATAGAAAGTTAACATGAGTTGAAAGATAACATTTTATGAATCAGACATACGGAGTACAAAATGCATTGGCTAAACTTTTAAAATTCTTCTCCGAATAATGTCGAAAATGGTCCAAAGGGTTCTTTGACGGCCATCTTTGGTTTGTTCACATGAGTCTTACAATAAAATATTCGGATTGTATAAGCAGTAAATATCACGGGTACTCACGTAAACTATACTATTACATGTGTTTTATAAATACATGTAAGCAAACAATTATCTTGTGAATATTGTGGTTATATCAATATTAATTTATCATCATCATAAGTCTTCATAGTACGACATGTCAAATTCCGATCTCGGTCTGGGTGGTAAAAAATCTTTGAAATATTGCGATGAAGATTTTATAGTTAAAGTAATTGAATGATACAGATTTACTGTAAACACGTGCAAGAAAATCGAAATGGGTAAAGAAAAGAAAGAGAAAAGAAAGTCTGAAGGTGGCGATGAAGTGGAAGAGAAGGACGGGAAAGAGGCCTGGACAGAAAAAATCAAGTACCTGAGTCCGATATCTAAACCACTTGCTCACCGAAAACTTACCAAAAGACTGTATAAAGTAATCAGAAAAGGTGAGCTCTTCTATTTTTGCAAAAAAATGAAAAATACACAATTTTCATATAAGCTAAAAACATTTTTCTGTACTTTTTTTCAATTTTTCAGTAAATGTATTCTTTAATCATACAAATGTAATTGTTGTATCCACTGTCATTAAAAATTAAGCATGCACTCCAAAAGGTTTCATTTACTAATGATTTAGGCTAATGATTTATAAATTTATTTTGATTTTCAACAGCACAGTCGAAGAAAAACATTGTGTCTGGAATAAAGTTCGTACAGAAGAGCATCCGGAAAGGGGAACATAATGGGTTTGTTATTGCATCAACTTTTTCATGAGAAATTAGTTTCATTTCCAAGTCGCATTGTAGGGATATATGGTCAAAGCAAGTTAAAATTGAATGAGAGTGACACATGTATCAACACTTCGCCGCGAGTTACTTCCCATTGCAGGGTCAGCCAAAGGTCAATCGGTGAAAAATGCAAGTTTTCCTTCTTTACCTTACCAAATATTCAGTCTTCACGAAAACTTTTTCAACCCACTAGCCCAGAAATAAATCTACTAGCCCAAGACAAAAAAAATAAATTCCTTTTAATATTGCATTCAATTTCTATTTCTGCCAGGAACGATCTCTTCCTCTTTTCTGTCTCGTGCTCCCGATTTTAATTTTTCAAAAGCATTCATTGTGTAAGTGTTACTGTTATCATGTCATCGAGACGCTCGTCAAAGTATTAAAATAGAATAACTGACTGAAGTGTTTTAAAGACTTCAATCTCTGATGATTTCTAAAGATAATTTGTACCATACATCAGTCATATTTTTTACTAGCCTGTTGGACCAGTTCATATTAGGATTTTACTAGCCTGGCTTGAAATCTAGTAGCGTCGGGCTAGTGAGTTTTCTTGAAGACTGAATATTAGATGTTATTACTTTGAATTTTAGTTAATTATCAAGCTTTCATACAAGTCAATGGGTTGCCCCACCCTGGGGCATTATTGTAGTTGAATGCAATTCATGAAAAAATAACAAATATCAAAGCTACAGGTCAGAAAATTACAAAGGCCAACTCAGAGAATTATGATTTTGAACCGGGAGATAATGGACAAGGGATGTAACTTGTGCAAAATGTTGATACATGTATTGTTTCGAAGATAATCTCAGTGAGATTCGTCGAGGCTGGATATTTGGACTGACACCTCTTCTGGAGGGGTCATATTTGATTTTCTCCCCACCCTGAACAATTGTTTCTACTGCTGGATATACTGGAGCCTGGTCGCCATGTGCAATCTGCATTTAATGTTTGAAAAGATATAAACCCTTTCAAAGTTCACTATTACTCATTAACAGAATCAGTGATTGGGAAGGCCAAAATGGCCTATGGGACTATGGCCCCACTGTTCAAGTTTTTAATGGGCCATTTTCAAATTTAATGGGCCATCAACATATTTCAATAAATAGCAAATGTGCAGTGGAACATTATTGTTTTAATTGAAACTCTGAACCATGACCACGATCTTTTCCACCGCTCTTAAAAGTGTTTCTACTTTGTTTCAATGTCCCCTTCTCAACTGTATCATTGCTTTTATCAGCATTGGTATTTGAAGACGGTCTCTCATTGGTTTTTTATTTCATTATTTGTTGTTGTTTTTTTCACTTTCTGTCGTTTCTTTATCTGTCCTTGGACTTCCGAAACTTAGGCCTAAACGCTAAAGTATAAGCATGAGAAGATGTGATGAGATGTTATGTAAGAGGAAATAGTTTATTGGTTATCTATTTTGATTTGTATTGCTTCAACCAATGAGATTCGGTGTATCAGAATACATAGCAATTAAAAATGAAAGTACAAAAAATAAGTAAGTCGTACCCAATTCATTCTAGAGAGAAAAAACATAAGTTACAATTGATAATGAACGCGCACTTTGGCGCATGGATTAGATAATTTAATGCGCTAATTTTCACCTGAATGGGACTATGGCGCAGGGCCTTCCTAATCACTGCAGAATCTCGTCGGTGAAAAATTGAGTTTACAAATTGTGCTCAATTTAAAATGCGCTAGTATAAATATGTAGCCAGTACCTTTCAAATGATGCCCATACACTAGTGTTTGTCGATACATGAATATTGCATCTCGGTAAAAAGTGGTCGTGCAGTTTATATGTCAGAAAGCATCATTTATAATGGGTTTCTTCTTTTTTTTCAGAATTATGATTCTAGCTGGTGACGTATCTCCAATAGATGTCATCTCTCACATTCCTATTCTCTGTGAAGAAAACCAAATCCCATACTGCTATGTTCCATCCAAAACAGTGAGTAATAATTTCACTGCTATGTAGAACACAGAAATAAATGAATTCTTAGGTTCTTTAGTTTAAGATTAAGATTAATAGAATCCTTCATTAATACTAGTGTGGATAGGGAAATTCCAACGAGGGGACAAGATTTGCAGTAATGATCTGTTTTCGTCAATTTATTCCAAGATAACATCATCAGTGGGTTAATTTGCTGTCTAGGATGAGGCTTTGCAGTAATGATCTGTTTTCATCAATTTATTCCAAGATAACATCATCACGTGGTCAGTGGGTTAATAAAGAAGTATAACATAAGTAACACTGATTAGATTGTCATGCATAAAAACTATAGGATATTTGTAAATAAAGTAAACAAAACTGTTACACTAGCTAACCATTACAACTTTAGCATTTAATCTAGAGGTGTAACAATATACGATTACAACACAATGCACAAAAAAATTGTGTGTTATTGCAGTACGAAAATAAAAACAAATGCACCTTTGTACCATGATATATCTTATTTCTACCAGTTGCAATGGCTTAGTTAGTGTTCGCTTTGCAACATGGAGATTCATGGTTAGATTTCTGATCCAGGTTCCGAGTCAATCTTTAAGACATTTAAAGGGACTGGTTCACGATTTTTGAATTTGTTTTTTTGTTAAACATTAAAAATATAACTGATTTAATGCTGACAGCCAAAATTTTGACCTTCTGAATGCAAGAATAAAAGCAATATTTTAGCCTTAAATCTGTGATATGTAAACAAAGACTCGAGTCTTTTTATGTATACAAACACACCAGTGAAATGTTAATTTTGTAATATAAAGCATCTTAATTTTGCATACTCACAAATTTTAACTTTTAGATGACACATCTTACCCAAAGAATGCTTGAAATGTGAAAGATATAATAAACTTAAGATCGATATCCATTTCTTTTGAAAATTTCGTAAACAATAACATACCACAATCTTTGTTTACAAAACAAATAATAAACTCTAAAATGAGCTTCTGTGATAATGTATAACCATAATTTTTATGTGAAATATTTTAAACACATTAGACAGTAGATTTTGATCATTAATAGTGAAAAACAAAATTTTGGGGAAAATCGTGAATCAGTCCCTTTAACATTGGTAGTGACTGTTCCTTAGCCAAAACGCCAGACATTAGAAGGGAAAGTTACGAGTCCATTGTCGTGGTAGACATTAGCACAATAAAGAACCTTCACTGCTAAAGCCATGGCTACCATGCTAAAATTTGTGTCACTTCACTTAAAGCTAGTGACCTTTCTACACTATCATGTTTATTGTGATTGAATAATGACTCTAATCTTGGGCAGATGTAAACACTCTGTGGATGAGAAGGATTTGGTTGGATTGATTCATTGATTGATCAATTTTATCTTGTTTAACGTCTCACTCGAGAATTTTTCACTCATGTGAAGACGTCACCAAAACCGGTGAAGGGCTTCAAATTGGGGCCGTTGCTCGGCACTTATGGCCATTGAACAGTGAAGGTTCTTTAGTGTGCCACGCCTGCTGTGATATGGGACATCCGTTTTTAAGGTCATCTCGGAGGACCCATGACATTCACACCTGATGCCAAGCGTTTGGCGATGGAACTGTCACAACCTGTTTTAATAACTTGGGTCTGTTGCAATTCGAAACCTGGCCTTCCGCATGTCGGAGAATGCTCTACCTCTAGACCACTGTGATAACGGATTTAATTATTTTATGACTTATGGTAATCCCATTTCCCTTTTGATACGAATAACCACAAATGAAGTTGCACTAAAACATTCGTGTAGGTTTAGGGCACCCTGAATGTGGTAACTGAATTATGGATGCCGTCTGCTGTACTGACATGGTTCTTCATAATCAGCTGGTGTTCCCTCGTGTGTCCCAAATTTCTAAAAATTCACAAATCATTGTTTGTTTTATTTCATGATGGTACAGCGTGTCACAAAAGTTTGTTTACAGGATGACATTTACTCATCTTCTATGTATACATGTACTGAATTACGTGAATATGCTGAACAGTTAATGTAATCTGTGTATCTATCTTGCAGGATCTGGGTGCTGCCTGTGGAAACAGACGATCCATGAGCCTGTTGATTGTGAAGCCAAATGAAGATTATGAGGAACTGTTTGATGAGTGCAAGAGTGAAGTGCAAAATCTCCCAATGCCCATCTGAGGAAATTGATACGTCTTGAAAAGGTGTGCGAAAAAAAGTAGTTCTAGTGATGACGGTGCGTACGTGACAGGGAAGGTGTGAGGAATATCGTATACCTGTATTACAATGTACTGCTTCATTCAAATGTATTGTTGAAATGGAACATAAGTTGATTTTGTGGCATGGGGTTGAGTTTCTTTCTCACAGGGGGTAAACATGTAGATGTTCCAGTATAATGTTGAAATATACACACATTACATGTATTTGTTTGTATGAAATATTCATAGAAAGATTTTTTTTCTAAAACATTTTATTCATCATGCTATAGTGTTCATTTGAATTGCTTGGAACAGTTTATTGTTTGTGATTGTAATAAATATGTGTTGGTATATCATGATATGCTTACAAAAGTGAATGTTATAACTGAAAATGTAAAATGAACATTACATACATGTTTACTATATATAGTGTTGTTAGTTCTTCAAGTTTAAGATATCATAAAGAGAGCTTACAATGTCTTTTAAGGAGGAATACTACATCAGAAAAATTTGTTATGGGTGAAAAGTTTATGATATGTACAACAATATTTTGAAATTGAAAACTTTCAACTTTATTTAGTCAACAAGAGTACCACAAACAGTACAATATACGCCAGTCAGACAGTGAAATTCAACCAGTTTGACCTACTTCTACCCCAAGAGTACTGTAGGTCGTAGTGCGCCAATCCATCTGGAATATTAAATGCACTTGTCTTCCTCCGAGAGGAAGCCTTTGACTAAATATCAGGGCAATATCTGTATCCGTAATAAAAAAAGCTCAGAAAACTGTCAAACCTAAATTTAGTCTAAAAGTAGGTCAAGGATGGGCCAATCCAGCTGAAATGCAAACTGAACTTGTATTCCTCCAAAAGAAAGCCTTTGACTAAATATTAGGGCAATATCTGTATCCGTAATGAAAAAAAGCCTGGAAAACCATTTGACCTATTTTTCCAAAACGTAAGTCAAGGATGGACCAATCCAGCTGAAATGTAAACTGAACTTGTATTCCTCCGAGAGGAAGCCTTTGATTAAATATCAGGGCAATATCTGTATCCGTAATGGAAAAAAAAGCCCGGAAAATTGTTTGACCTATTTTTCCCAAAAATTCAAACCCCGGCCTTCCGCATGCGGGGCGAACGCTCTAACCTCTCGGCCACCGCGGCGAGACGAAATTCGAACTTGTTATGGCAAAGCGACACACCAAATATAAAATTAATATCTGCAAGAACAGAAAAAAAGTGCGGAAAACTGGACTGACAGAAGGACGGAGCGCAAACCTAAAGTCCCCTTCGACTTCCTCGGTATGGGACTAAAAAGCCCGGAAAACTTTGATCTATTTTTAGCTTAAAAGTAGGTCAAGGATGGACCAATCCAGCTAAAATGCAAACTGAACTTGTATTCCTCCAAGAGGAAGCCTATGACTAAATATCAGGACAATAATATTATCTGTATCCATAATCAAAAACAGCCCGGAAAACTAGTTGACCTACTTTTAGTCCTAATGTAGGTCACGGACGGATCGACCAATCCAGCTGAAATGCAAACTAAACTCGTATTCCTCTGAAAGGAAGCTTGTGTGTAAATTTCAGGGTAATATTTGTAACGAAAAAAAGTCCGGAAAACTGTTTGACCTACTTATAGCCCTCTAGTAGGCCAAGAATGGACCAATCCAGCTGAAATGCAAACTCACTCTTACAGTCCTTGAGGGAGATATTGTGACCAAATTTCAAAGTTGTACATGCATCCGTTATGGAAAAAAGTCCGGAAAACATGACCCAGGACGGACGCACGGACAGCGCCATAACATAATACGTCCAGTCTAATGAAGGGCGTTTAGAAAATGCAGTTTTAGTAGAAAGCAATAAAAAAAAAAGAAAACCCCAGCTGGACTCGAACCCACGATCTACAATTCAGCAGTCAACATGCTGAGCTACTCAGCTTGGCAATGTTTTTTTTTAAATGAATTGACAAATATTGCTGATATTTATATTTTCATCCATGTAAAAGGAAGTCGGCCATTACGATGATGTAGTGTACCTCCTTAATAAGAGCTATTAGCTTTTATTTGTAAATGTTTACTTCATTGTCAGAATGATACAGTGACTTTAGTAAGAGTCTGAAATTATCAAATTCCTGGGCAAAATGTTTGTACAACTTTTAGTGTCTAAATGTGCGTGGTCACTGTGTCAGATAGGCAACGTGATAGATCTTCAGATGTCTCTAAAACCTGGGTGGCTCAGGTGAGAAAATGATTGCCTGGATGTCAACTCTTTGAATGAAAATGATAGTGGTTTAAATATACACATTTACATGTACTTATGGTTTGGTCCCAATAAATGAATTGTTTGTACACTGTTTGCATTTCCATTTGAAGCAACCTGAAATTCATTTCTTTGATTCTATTGTCTTCCTACACCAAGACAATGCACATTCACAACACAAGACGCCACTGGCAATGAAAATTCCCGCCAAAAGAATGAAGAATGCCGTCTGCACATCGTCTGGTTTAATCGTGTGCTGTTTCAGCATCCGTGTTACGTCACTGCAATTGTTTTGTAGCTTGTTCTTTTGGTGGATGCTCCACAGGATTCCACTGTCCTGCAGCTGCGCTAATCTGTCAGAAATGATGGTCACAATTTAGATTCTTCACATCATGTTAGTATTTCAATGAATGAGCACTCAGAATAGAAACATTGTTTTAATATGATATTATAAACAAGATCAATTAAATCAAATGACACCGTTACTTTCTGAAAAGTTTATATGGACATATAATGCTTATATGATCTTTTCTATTGGCCCATGAAGAAGTGTTATTGAATAAGAGGGGTATTACATTTTATGGGGAAATTTGCGTGTGTGTACTACAGTTTAAAGTGTTAAATTCCATACACGCAATCCGGAGTCTCAAACAATCTGTACACACAGTACGGTGTCTCAAACAATCTGTACACACAGTACGGTGTCTCAAACAATACGTACACACAGTCCGGAGTCTCAAACAATCTGTACACACAGTACGGTGTCTCAAACAATCTGTACACACAGTCCGGAGTCTCAAACAATCTGTACACACAGTCCGGAGTCTCAAACAATCTGTACACACAGTCCGGAGTCTCAAACAATCTGTACACACAGTCCGGTGTCTCAAACAATCTGTACACACAGTACGGAGTCTCAAACAATACGTACACACAGTCCGGAGTCTCAAACAATCTGTACACACAGTCCGGAGTCTCAAACAATACGTACACACAGTCCGGAGTCTCAAACAATCTGTACACACAGTACGGTGTCTCAAACAATACGTACACACAGTCCGGAGTCTCAAACAATCTGTACACACAGTCCGGAGTCTCAAACAATCTGTACACACAGTCCGGAGTCTCAAACAATACGTACACACAGTCCGGAGTCTCAAACAATACGTACACACAGTCTGGAGTCTCAAACAATCTGTACACACAGTCCGGAGTCTCAAACAATACGTACACACAGTCCGGAGTCTCAAACAATCTGTACACACAGTCCGGAGTCTCAAACAATACGTACACACAGTCCGGAGTCTCAAACAATCAGTACACACAGTCCGGAGTCTCAAACAATCTGTACACACAGTCCGGAGTCTCAAACAATCTGTACACACAGTCCGGAGTCTCAAACAATCTGTACACACAGTACGGTGTCTCAAACAATCTGTACACACAGTCCGGAGTCTCAAACAATACGTACACACAGTACGGTGTCTCAAACAATCTGTACACACAGTCCGGAGTCTCAAACAATCTGTACACTCAGTCCGGAGTCTCAAACAATTCGTACACACAGACTTACGGGCGTATGCCCAGAGTCTCGGTCTGTGCAAGTGCAGCTGTATTGCATTAAAACTTCCATGGCAATATTCTATGATACTCTGAATGGAATTGATTCTACTAGTAAACCACACTTTAAATTAACAGAAGTTTTGATATTTAGAGTTGTCTCCTATGGCACTTGTATTAACGGTCCTAATAAACTTCACAGAAAATGCATACATAAACATTTTAAGAATAAAATTAACATTTCTGATTTATTCTTTGCCCCCCACCGCAATGCGGAAGGGGACATAGAAATACCGATGTCCATGCATCCGTCCGTCCGTTCCACTTGATCATGACTTTGTGGACGTAACTCCTCTGAAACCGCTCAACGGATTTTGTTCAAATTGTGTAGGATTGTTAGTCACCATATGTAGTTTATTATATTGCGCCGTCATTTTGATTCAACAAATTTTATATTACTTATATACATTTCATTCAACGAAGGACAATCCCTCCCCGAGACCAACGATATGACCCATCGGTTAATTTTTAAATATATTCATCTAAAATTTCGATGTTCTTAAATTTTTCCGTGATTATAGAATTCACCGTTACGACTTTTTATAATAATTTATTAACAGTTACTGATATGTATATTATAAATACAACAAAGTTTTTATTTTTGGTTGGACACGTTTTGTGATGATACAGATCTTGAAAGTAAACTTGTAATAAGTCGAAAACTGTCCAATGTCAGATATCGAATGGTCCGGGGCTGTTCTGGGAAGTTGGTGCCTTATAACTTTAAAGTTAAAAACATTTTACCAAAATTAGGTTGTACACTACTTGACAATGTCCAATAAATCAGGCGACTGCTTACAATATAGCAATTTTTCTGTTAGTCATTCATATAGTGCATTAATTACAATTATGCTTTCGATTATTGTGTTTAACGAGAAAGAGAGATCATTTATGAGGTGGGTTTTTTAAAAAAAAACAGTATTGTATTATGTATAACATAATAAGGACTAGGCAGCGTCTATATAAGCCTTCTCGTTTAAGAAAAGTTCACATAATGATGTACATGTGAGAAATTACAATTTATATGGTTATATATGTTACATATGCTCCAAGTGACTTCCTAATAATCAAGTTTTATTTACTGTATATGATATCAACATAACATAACTAATGCACGCAATTATTCAAAAATTGTTCTTGTAAAAATTCATTTGAATAAAGAAATCGTTCATTCAATTCATGTGCGCAACAATTCAAACATGCACTTAAAAAGTTCTTCCTCTATGCAATATTTCATGTATTTAATTCAATCTAATTAAAATTATATCCTATGATCCGCTCATCTACTATCGCTACACATAGGATCTGATTTTAATTAGATTGGTATTTAATTGTAATTTCCCGCGTATCCAGTATTATTAGATATATGCGATGTTTCGTACGATCTCGACTTGTATGTAGGCCTATATAATTGTACTCACAGTTACGGAGATATTATTTTGGTAATTTTATTTATTTACTGAGACAAACAAATGGAAAATTAGGAATTGAAGTTTCAAGTCTTGATAGATTTATTGAGGGAATAGGATCATGTGAAATATTCTACATACCTCACATTCCAGAGATTTCTGGACCAGATGAAATTCTCAAAAGTGTCAACGAAGTGTGGGTGCCCTTGAATATTAGCAGTGTACACACTTAAAATAGTTTTACACGTATATCCCCCGGAAAGTTCTCTAAAGTACCCCAATACTAGTAAATGGAGGTTTATCATCCGATACAGGCACCTAAATAAAATTTCTTTATTTTGTTTTCCCGTTTTAGCTGATCTAGGGGGAAATGATCCGACTCTATCTGATATTCTCGCATGCCATGAATTTTGAAAAATATAAATTTTTCCGGAATTTCTCATCTGTGTGAGTTGATTTGATTTCATTATGTACATCGGCGTCGGCGGAAAACCACGGTCGGTCGCACTTCTTTTTCGTGGTTTTCCGACGGTGGTAGATCAGTTGAGTCCATGGTATTTCACTATTTGCTTGAATTGAATGATTTGTTCATGTTGTTTTATGTCCCATCCAGTATTTATTCACCCACGTACAGCCGTCACGAGCTGTAGGTATCACACATACGTGTATACATGTAGATCTACATATACATTTTCGACACAAAAACACATACACACAAAAAAAAATTCTCATTGGTCTAAATGATGGATCCCAAAATAGGAAAAAGCAATGTCTTAATTTAGACCCGGCTTTTGGGGGCAGGGGGTATAACTTAGGAATACACCCCCCACCCCCCATTAACAAGGTATACTTTTTCTAGCTTACTTCAGAGAAAAAATTTCTTTGAAAGGCGAATCCTCAGGAACACCAAATGCACTATTATCCTCCACGAAGCGTTCTGTGGACAGCAGAGACCGGCAGTCCGAGAAACTGACCCTCTGTAGATGGGGGACAGGGGAGATAAACACATACTTTTCTGTCACTAACTTTTGGAAGTGGACCTTATCGTTGAGGGACAGCACATCTGGATCTTCCAACGCAAATTCACGTGCTCCGTGGTACACTTTCTGATAAATTTCTATATTAGATTTCTGCAAAGGAAAGTCAACTTTATAGAATGTTAACTGTACGCCAAAGAAATGAGTATAGTCTTTCTGACATACATTATATTAATCTGCTTTTCAATGGAACGTAAAATCAGACGGGGTGGGTGAGGCTGACCCGCCTCCACTTTTTTAACAATATTTTTACATGCAAAGTTGGTTATCTAGATCCCCCACCCACCGAGGGAGGGAGGGGGGCAGCTTGCACATACATACATGGATATCGGGATAGGCAATGTTTCATAACAATTGTCAAGGCAACAATAAAAAAAATTGTTCTGTAAGGTTTGTGAAAAACAGTTTTATTGTTCTTTATAGCGAGCGGTCCAAAGATCACACGTGTATGAAAGGAAAACGACAAAATCGGCAAAAGAATTCAACTCTCAATCTCCTTGGCTGTTTCTCTGTTTGATTTCTGTATTTTCCAATGAACCCAATATTTTTGAGCTTATGATAAACACTCGGCTACACTTGACATGTATCCTAGTATCATTCTTCAGGAACATTTTTACACATGTACTTTATCACTTTACAAATGGGGTATCTCCAATATGGCTACGTGACCATCTTCGCAAGCCAAGTGTCCGATTCGCTTACTCTCATCTAGATGATGCTCCGTGACAAGATGAGAGGTGATAAGAATAGAATGTTTATCAAGAAGATGTGAACTTTGCACCGGAAGAGAGGTGATGCAACATACTGTAGACTGTTTACAAAATTTAAATACTTTATTGACGATTACCAAACATGAGGCGTACATCAAAAATTAACATCATATACTAGTACATGTATATATAAAAAACATAATACACATTTTTAGATTAACCACAATTGTCCCGATTTCTCTGATTTTTACACGTTAATGAGGGGGAGATAGATTTGGTTAGAGTAAATGGATGACCATTCGGTTTGTAAAAGATGAGTGACCAAAGGTATTTTCTGCCTTCAAGGTTTTCTTGTTAACTGATTCTATAACCTTGACTTTTGACCTTGGAAAATAGTGGCCATCTTGCTCTCATCATAGTGATCAAATGTACCAAGTTGTAAGATCCTGGAGCTTACAGTTCATTTTGTATTTTGCATACAAGGTCCGGACAGACAGACGGATGACACCATACCACAATACGCCCCGTCTTTGACGGGCGTATCAAAATGATATACAACATGGAGGTATCATTTTGTTATGATTCCAAGATATATGGGTGCTAAATTAATACGAAACTAAGACACGCGGTCAGTTGCAGAAGAAATTGGGATTAAAATCTCTATGGTCCAGCAAAAGGTCTGTAGCCGAGAGGGGTGGGTAGCCCCAGATACAATATAGATCTTTCAGAAATGCAGATAGTTCTTGGTTATGCACATTGTTTAAATCACCTTGCACGGTACTCTGATGGGAATTGGGTGGCGCAGATTTAACCCAAATGACAGAAAATCAAATCGAGAAAGGGACACCTGCTCATAGCTTATTTTCTGCACGAATATGTCTGATTACTTGTAATTTAGGGTTATAATCTATTAACTACACCAACATGAAATACAAGTATTGACATGAAATGGAAATATGATTTTTCATTAGTCTGTCATAACCTAACTTTGATGTATACCCCCGACCCACATGTTTCAGAACCAAAAACAAAAATCCTGTCCCCTGCCACCTATTAAGGACTTCCGAGTTATTGATCCACATGTTGCTTCAACAGTTATTCAAGCCATAAAATTTGATAGAAACACAAGATTCTGGCGTGCATTTTTTAATTTAAATACTCAATTTGTTCAAAATGAATTGTATACATGTAATTATTGTTCTACCGCGGAACCTTATTACTAGATCAAAGGAATATCACGGTCATTATTCTGCGATATACTTTCTTGAATGCGGACGTGTAAACTGATTATGACTGAGTATGGTTTTACGCCGTTTTGGCAATATTTCAGCCATTTTACAGCGTGCAAACTGATTATGAGAAAATTGCACGATGCACATCTCACTCGCACTTCGTGTTTTGCTAATCCAACGATAAAGTCGACAACTAATAATTAAGTTTTATAATCATTAAAATACGTTGCAAAACAAATTTATAAATGACTGAAGAATATTTGTCATTCAATATAACGTTGAAATTCCGAGATCAATAGAAATGTAAACAAACATGGCGATGCACAGAAAGGTAAAGCCTCTTCCATGTGTGCGTAGTTTTCTTGGACTGTGTATGAATTCGAAGCATTGATATAATCCATCAACGTCAAACCTAAATACCTTACAGTCTCAACTTCTTCGTCAGCAAAAAACATGTAGGCCTTGTCCGTTTCAGAAACTATCATGACGTCACGAAGTGACCTAATTCGTAGCTGTATAGGTAAACAATCGGCTGTATATTTCCTCAGTCTCGAAATGTTGTTTGCAATATAAAAGCCTATTTGGCTTTTTATATATCAAAACAACCTTTCTCGGCCTCATTTAAGCGCCGAGCATAGGCCTAAATGTTGCAGCCCTTCATCGGCAATGGTGACGTCTCCTTGTGAGTGAAATATTCTCGAGAGGGACATTCAACAATAGGCCTATTCAATCAATCAATCAATCAATCGACGTCAGAGTTAATCCTGTAACGGTTTTTATCAAATCATTATATAGAAAACAACAATACGACTAAATAGATGATCAAGTTAATGAGTTTCTATAATTAAAAATATAAAGATATTCTCCTTTTTTAGATACTTAATGATATGACGAAGCTCGTTCCAATGATCACACATGTGAGTCACGTGATTTGCTCTTCGTCAGCTGAAAAATGATGAGGATTACCCAATGTCCTCTGAAAAAATGTCGCCCTCACTGCGGTACTACATCAAAGAACCAGTAGGTAAAATAGATTAACTTTTGGAAAGTACCACAAACATTTTTTGAAGAAGATATCACCTGACTTTTGGAGTACCGGTATTTTCAATTTTTCCGGAAGTATATTTTTGATTTCTACATTGAAGGGTAATAATGAAATTAAAAAGAAAAGCTGGGATCACAGTGCTTGTTATTGAGCTATATAGTGTGTTAAAGTTGATCTTCTGCACTTACAATTTACCTACTACATGTACATGCATTTATTCTCATAAAGTCGATTTGTCTGTTGATGTCAACATAAATGTAATATAACCAACACAAATTAATTATTACATCATAAATTACATGCTCATGTCTCCCAACAATATAGATATCAAAAACAAAGTTTAATGCAAGTATAATGATATTTTTGCACTTAATATATGCAAAAAGTAATATACGAAAAATATTAAAAGTATTGTCGTAAAGTTGAAAATGGAACTTTATTGACCATATACTTTTCATATAAATTGCTGGTAAATTGATATAGTCTTTCTGAAGAATTGGTGTTCTGTTTTTGAAAAATATATTGACCAAATCAATAAATTTACAAGATTTTAATTAGTTCCAAGTGTCTGAGTACTTGTATCATAAATACAAAATTGAAATATGCGTCCAGAAGTATATTTGGATATTGACGATGTATTAGATAAAACAGAAACTGTAAAATCGTGAAGATTAAGGACTATAAAATATTTCATTTAAGCAATCCTTCCGCCACAAAATATAGTCCTTTCCAAACCCTCTGAAAAGAATCGACATGGAAATTTTCCACTGAATAGGTTTAAGTAATCAGGGGTGTGATTTTTCCTCTTTTCAGAGGAAATCCTTTGATTTGCTCAATTTTCGAAAATATGAAACACTCTGGATTTGATCTAAAGTTGCAGAAAAGTATATTTTTCCAGGTAGGGTGAGGTGTTTTCCTCCCTTTTTGACCAGTTTTTCTCTGATTTCTGAGGAATTCAGTCACATCCCTGAGTAATACAATAAGTACTGGACCACTACTACACAATTATAGCATTCTGCGCGGTTATGCTCGAAAGCTTAGGACCTAACTTCCATAAAATATATTTTTATTTCAACCTAAAAATATTAAGTTTATGTAATCAACACATGTCTGTGTTACAGGTACCCAGTCCTTTCTTAAAGAACAGTCAAATTGTTTTGGAAAATACACGAGGGTATATACGCCGGTTATACGTCACGAAGTGTGTTTAGCGCTAATTCACGAAAAGTATGACGTCAGACCTTGCAGTTCACACTCTTATGGATTTTCAAAATATTTTCATATCTGTCGGAATTTTCAGGAGTTTAATCAGACGGACTCTATTGATCAAGATTTATACGCGCAATGTTCAGAAATGCAACGCACTCATAACGAAATGGCTATCATTACAATTTGTAAAGACGTCAAAGGCAAAAACATTGTAGATATTAAGAAATAAGAATAAATGTATGCCAGAAAGAGAATAGTCCTAGCATTCTCCTGTTGAGCTCTATTAAAGAGGAAAACGAAATGATCGTATCTCGATGGAAATACCTGAAGCACAGAATCCAAATAAGTTCCAGAAATGTAGCCCCATTTGTACTCGGATTGCGAGACCAGTTCCTCCAGAGTTTCAAAGTGTATTTTCTCTCTACGAGCCAGTGCCATGGTGGCCACGAGGCTCCCGCAATACACGGCCGCCAGAGATACACAAGATATCCAGAAGATGCACGTGAACACTCGACCACTTGTAGATGAGGGCAGTCTGTGGCCAGCTACAAAAATGTAGGAAGTATCAAATAGACGAGGTCGGTGTGTTTGAAGCATTTTGGTTTCGACGCCGATAGATAGACAGCAATGATCGTTATATGTGTCAATGTAATGTTAAAGGAAAGAGACATGCAATTCTAGAAATGATCGTTATGTATGTCAATGTAATGTTAAAGGAAAGAGACGTGCAATTCTAGAAATGATCGTTATGTGTGTCAATGTAATGTTAAAGGAAAGAGACGTGCAATTCTAGAAATGATCGTTATATGTGTCAATGTAATGTTAAAGGAAAGAGACGTGCAATTCTAGAAATGATCGTTATGTGTGTCAATGTAATGTTAAAGGAAAGAGACGTGCAATTCTAGAAATGATCGTTATGTGTGTCAATGTAATGTTAAAGGAAAGAGACGTGCAATTCTAGAAATGATCGTTATGTGTGTCAATGTAATGTTAAAGGAAAGAGACGTGCAATTCTAGAAATTATCGTTTTAGACTTACGCGTGCAGATATAGAAAGTTAGTGACGTTCTAAAAAATGTACTAATTGGATAAAGACTCAGCTTTTCTGTGTTTAAAGCAAGATGAGGATTACCTTGTAGCACCAGTGCTCCATAAATGTACTCAACAATATCTATCAGTTCTCTTCTTTCGGAGGGTCTTCTTCCATTCCAAATCCAGTCAAGGTGTTCCATCGCATACAGCAGTAAACTCGACAAAACCAGAACAGTTACTATGGAAACTAGAACAGGTGAAGAGAACATATCCAAGTATATTCTCCACTTGACTGTCTTTGGATCGGGCATGCGCATCATGAATGCAAAATTTGAATAGAAGAAAGGAATGGTGAAATCCACCACTTTCTTGCGGTCTTCTTGCACTGTGAGTGGTACCATTGCGATATCAACTTCCTAAATAAAACATTTAAGAGTTACATTTTTAATTGTCCTTATGGAGCTCCAGTGTGTTCACTTCGTCATATACACAACTTTCTCGCTTTTATGCAAATGATTCACTGAGGACTGTTAAAATTATTTTCTGTTCTGTGTTGGGGATATTTTGTAAGTAACATTTGATAAACGTCTTGGGGAAAATCTTGAATAAAAAGTCCAAGCAGCTAACGGAAGGTTAGTACCCAAGCACCGGTGATTTACAGACCCTAATAATTTAGTGTTAGACTCAAGGCCCCAAGCGATGAACCATTAAGGTGATGAGGCGATGAACCATTAAGGTGATGAGGCGTACCCTTCTCTGCAGCATCCCGATCATCCCCGTCCAGTTCCCGTCCTCTCTCAGAACCCCCCATTGTCCGTCCTCAGGGGGAATAACCCGATATCTTCAAGAAAAACCCGACTTCTATTGTAGGTAATTGTTTGCAGCACACATAGTAAAATTATTTTTTTTTTTTTTTTTTTTTAAATGCTCATATTCTTCCGACGCATTATTTACTACTAGTATAAATCAGAAATACCTAGGGAAATGTACTCACGTAAAATTCAGTTTGTTACACAGAATCCGGATGATGTCACCACAGACACCACCTGCTATAATTAGGTCACCGCCCTCTTCAGCAAGCTCTACATAACCCTTGTACTAATAGAAGAGGAGCAATATTTGGCTTTGTATTTTGGGGTGTGGTAAAAAAAACCACACAGGAGAACAATTTTATGATGACGCACACGCTTACAAATAAGAATGGATATAAAGGTGGCCACACTTTGATTGTAATTTCATGCATCATCTTGCCACTTTGACTGTTTTGCGTTCCATAACCTGCATGTCTTGCCCCCATTAATCGCTATGGGATTTTTAAAATAATCAATGGCAATTAATATTCATCTATCGAAGTGAAACCATTGTTTACAGGCATACAGATGCGTTGATTAAGATAAACATTGAAAAAATATGTAAATATCTATTTCGCTCGTACAGTATATATCGCAAATGTTAATGCTTACAAGACATGAGAGAGAGAGACTCATGGCTTCAGTTTGAGAGTCCAGAAGCACATACACTGAGTTATTTAAGACTTATTTATACATATGGAAATTCAGAGTATTTAAGGCAGCTCTAACCTCATGTGACTTATCAAATTTAATGATTCAAAGTAGAAAAACTGTATTAATTTTCACTCAATATAGTTTGATCTAATCATTAACCAAAGCAAATGTACATGTATTTTTTGCCAGCTAAGTAAAGAGATGTCAGACAGTAAAAATCAGTATCAGAAAATCGCACAATTTTACAAAACAGCATAATAAAAATACATAGATATGGTCAACATGACTAAATTTTAATTTCAATGGTTTAAAAAAACCACTTCTTTGTATATATATATATATATGTGTGTGTGTGTGTGTGTGTGTGTGTGTGTGTGTGTGTGTGTGTGATAGACATAAAATAGAGAAATTACCAGCATAGGAGTTATTGCCCTTGACATTTTAAAAAACATAAACTTTTTCTGCACCATTAGTTTACCAAATTTAAGATTTAGGGGGGGGGGAACCAACATATGATGTCACTTAAGGGTGGAGAACCCTTTAAACGATGGATTCGTATCTCTGAGAAAATATCGGAAAAGTTCATATTTTGCTATCTCTGAATCATCGATCCATTAGTTGTAAATGAAGCAGTAAATACACTCATGACATGTTTCAAATTCATGGTGAGACGACCCAGAAGCAACTAGATAATTTATCCATTTCAAAGACACACCCCCCCCCCCCCGAAAAAATAATGAAAATGAATTAAAGAAATGTCCACAAATCATCAATATCATCATTTTTTTGCCGAATCCACGTAAAACGCGCCGACGTTCTTTAATTAATCTTTATTTAAAATAATGTATCTAGTACTAGTAACTTTTCTAATTAAGTATCAACGGAGAGAACCACGAAATAAATTGTGCAAATAGTTTGCTTTTTCTTCAACAATACAAACTACTGTGTACCTGGACAGCTGTCGTCAGCAGTTGTCTCCCGTTGAAGCCTAACTTGGCATTAGGAAAGAGATCTAAGTGTACTTGTCCAAAACAATCCCAGTTGATATCCAGTCTCTCAAACTCTCTCTTTTTGTTTTCCCGCCACATCAGAGCTGACAATACAAACTTTTCCTCTGCCGATCTCTGAAATGAACGAAATTTTCAAAAGTTAATAATCTTATCTATATCCCAGAGGTAGTTGTTCCTCAGGGTGTAGTTTCGTAGGGCTCGAGTAGGCATTTCAAAACTTGAATGTTTGTAAAAAAAAAATATATTCATATATATTTCTAGTTAGCTCACCTGAGCTGAAACAAGTGAGCTATTCTGATCACTATATTGCTGTCGTCTGTCCGTATACTTTTCACATTTTCATCTTCTTCTCCAGAACCACTGGGTCAATTTCAACCAAACTTGGCACAAAGTATTCTTAAGTAAAGGGGATTCAAGTTTGTTTAAATGAAGGGTCATGCCCCTTCCAAAGGACAAATAATCACAAAAATAGGGTGGATCATTTAAAAATCTTCTCAAGAACCACTGGGCCAAAAAAGCTTAAATTTCATATGAAAGCTTCCTGACATAGTGGAGATTTATGTTTGTAAAAATCATGAACCCTGGTGTCAGGTTGGGGCAACAATAGGGGATCAAAGTTTTACATGCGAATGTATAGGGAACCAAACATGGCACAAAGCATCCTTAGATGAAATTTGTTGATATGAAAGGCCATACCCGTTTACAAGGGCATATGCTAATTAATGAATTTTTAGTCGTTACCTTTGAAAAGTTTTTTTCTGAACCAAGCTTTTTGTATAATTATAGTTTTGCTCAAGCTTGTTTATTGCTAGGAATTTTTAAAATCGGATGTAAAATTATCATTCCGTCGGACCTTTTCTTTATATAATGTTTTGTATATAATGTATTGTACATGCTGTAAATCATGGTTATATATATGTTTTAGTTGTATTTTTCTGATCTTATGATCACAATGATTCACTTTAAAAATCTTTGAAAACTTGTACAATATTTAATGTCTATTGCAATTTATGTTGATGCTCAGAGTAGTGCAAATGAGTCCTAATATTTCAAAAATTTCTCGGGGCGACTCCCCCCCACCGTCTCACCTACCCCACCCCCTCAGTGCTTTGCGCCTCGGTGAAACCGAAGGATTTATTTTTCGGACCTACACATTGAAATATTCCTAGCGAATCTCCTGGTTGTTTGTTGACAAGTGATTAGCAATTGAAACACCTATCCCTTAGTTAAGGGGAAAGGGGGGATGGGGGGCTTCTATCATCAATATATCACTGTCCGGTCTTCATTCTTTTCAAAATTAAACTTTTCTTGTCAAATTGTCGGGATCTTTCATCTTTTTTTTTTTTTTTTTTTAATAAATTGTGACATTTATTAGTTATCACTATGTACATTTCTTTTCAGGGGGGAACAAATTTAAATCTTAAAAAACTCAAATGCGAAATACACACCCAAGGAAAACCATTTATTTTGCCGATTGTCATTCCTATAGTATTGTGTAGATGTCGCTAAGTACATGTACATAAAATGTACAATTAGTAATTTACTTTTTTTTTTAGAGAAATGAATGGCTATGTATTAGGACGTTACCTGTATAAGCAGAACATTGTCCATGGAAATCTCTGAACACGAGGACTGGTAAATTAAATCATTTTCTGTGTCATTGGTCTCAGGTTCCACACAGAGCACGAGCCAGTATGACATCGCATAAAGTGCTGTTCTTCGTATGTTTTCGGGTTTCGTGTCGAAGGCTGTCGCCTTTGAAAAATATGAGCATTTCACTGGTATGGTACAACACTTAAATGTAGTTAGGTTGAATATCAATATGATATATTTTAACATCATATATCGTGGGGGGAAAGTAATGAAGCGTTTCATTGCTAAGATTCAAATCTTTTACTACAATGTCCTTTTCACGAATAGATACAGAATCCGTAGTCCAAATCTAAAAACCCTGAATTGTGCTACCGGACATTCTATCTGTGCTTCTACCATAAATCAGAAATTTAACAAACTTTCAAGTTAAGACCGCTAGATTACCTTTTCTAACACCGACGCAATGAAGGAGCGGTTTCCAATGACAACAGCGTGTACATCCGGGTCCCTATGTTTCCAAAGGGATTCTATGTATTCTTCAGCCAGACGGATTGGACGAAGTGAAGTCTGTACAAACAACCCTCCTAACAACTCGGCAGCACTGTATGCAATGGAGCCTGCATAAGAAAATACCTTCAAAGTCACATTTCTTGAGTATAGTTTTACCTTGGCGAACTGACAAACTGTCAAACTTACCATGATCGTCTGAGAAGAGAAGAGTTGCGTGGTTCCATTTGACGGTTTCTATTGCCTTTCCTAGTACCTCCAGTCCGTCTGACAACGAATTCTCATCATTCATTCCTCCATTAAATTGCAAGAGATACCTTTCCGGGACACACAGATGTAGTTCTTCATCTGAGGAAACGTTCAAACGAACGTGGTCTAGAAAAAGATCACTAAATTACAAGTATACAGAACGTGATCTAGATATCACCAAATTACAAGTATACAAAACGTGATCTAGATATCACCAAATTACAAGTATACAGAACGTGATCTAGACATCACCAAATTACAAGTATACAAAACGTGATCTAGATATCACCAAATTACAAGTATACAAAACGTGATCTAGATATCACCAAATTACAAGTACAAGTATACAAAACGTGATCTAGATATCACCAAATTACAAGTATACAAAACGTGATCTAGATATCACCAAATTACAAGTATACAGATCGTGATCTAGACATCGCTAAATTACAAGTATACAAAACGTGATCTAGATATCACCAAATTACAAGTATACAGAACGTGATCTAGACATCACCAAATTACAAGTATACAAAACGTGATCTAGATATCACCAAATTACAAGTATACAAAACGTGATCTAGATATCACCAAATTACAGGTATACAAATTTTAATTGCAAATAATCTCAAGTCAAGTCAGGACACAGCCCAGATGGGATGCCGAATTTTTGAAAAATGAATAAAATATGTGTTCCTATTTATCAATTTTTAATAAGCAACCACGGTTATTGTAATTTATTCATTGAATAAAAGAGACGCTTTCACCGATATTATTTTCACTCTCAAAAAGATATTGATATTTTCAAAGTGTAAAAAAAAACACCTGATGTACTTTCTGATCATCCTTTTTAATGAGAGTATAAACAAAGTTTCAACGTTCTATGGCAGGTTTTAGAAATATAAAACTGAGTCAGATTTTCATCACTTTGTGCTTCTTAATCGTGAAAATTGTCCGGATCACGAAATCTATTTCGTACACGGTGTATTTCTTACTCCAGAACGTAAAAATACCCACCCTGTACCAGGCAGAGAAAAACTTCAAAAGAACAAATAAAAATACTGATTTGTAAACAGAATAAATGAAATGAGGAATATTAGTAAAGATGATCACTTACCAATGTATTTATCCCTATCGGACAGTGAGTAAGAAACAGAAAATAAGAACTGAATAAAGCAGATAGGATTCATTCTGTATACTGTCACTGTGAGGATGTATGTTTTGATGTAATTGATGTGGTGCAACATACTGCAATCAATGAAAGCTAGCGGCAATGCTTGGTAATTAACTCATAATAACATAACACAGAACCATAATGAACTATAGGTATAGTGTGCATGTTAACAGATTTCAAAACAATGATAAGTCACATGGGTGTTGTATTGAATAAAGAAGTGCATATCTGATTAAGGCATAGGGCTTACGGCGGTTTGACCGGTCAACATGGGATGCTTACTCCTCCTTGGTATCTGATCCCACCCCTGATGTTTCTAGGATTCCGTGTTTGCCTTACACTCAAGTTTGGGAGTTATGGGATTGATCACTGTTCGTTACTGTCATTCGTATAATAAAATGGAAAAATACTAAATTTCTGTATTAAAAGTGTACATCCCAACACTGAAATTTATCCATCTTGCAATCTTTATTTGCAATTTTGACATTAAAATTTATTTTGTTTCTATAGAAATAACGACAGAGAAAATATCGTGTGGAATTATGTAATCCACTGCAAAGAAATTTTACATAATGTTCACAAAATTAAGTTGAAGGTCGCTTTGTTGTCTCCTCTCAGAGACCAATCGAGGTAGCTCAGTGTTTACGTAAAGAGTTGGCTTCGTAACCGGGAGGTCGTGAGTTCGAGCCCCGTTCGCGTCAAACCTAAGACGTAGATATATAGACAGTGATTATTCCTTCGCCAAACGCTCAGCATTTAGATCGATTGATTGTATCCTGCTTAACGTCTCACTCGAGAATTTTTCACTCATATGGAGACGTCACCAAGACCGGTGAAGGGCTTCAAATTTAGGCCTATGCTCGGCGCTTACGGCCATTGAGCAGTGAGGGTTCTTTAGCGTGCCACACCTACTGTAACACGGGACATCCGTTTTTAAGGTCATCTCCGAGCGTTTGGCGATGGAACTATCACTACCAGTTTTAACGACTTAGGTCTGTCGCGGTCGGGATTCGAACCCCGGCCTTCCGCATGCGAGACGAACGCTCTAACCTCTCAGCCCCCGCGGCGGTTTCTCAGCATTTAGAAGTGAAAATCACAGGTCTTTCGGATACAACCTTAAAACGGACACCTGTTCCTTGTCCTGACAGGCGTTAGTATGTTAAAGGAAGCTCACTGCTACGACCGTAAGCGTAAAACATAGATCTAAACCTGCAGCTGGTGACGTCCTTATATATTGGATACAATCTCGATGTGACGTCAGACACACTACAATCCTCTCTAACTATCCCAGAGTCATTTTTAACACATTCCAGCATTTTAACCGTTGTCCAGATTAGAAACGTTTTTAATGACCTTTTTGACATGTGATATTTTTGTAATGCAATATGGCTGGGTTCCCTAACCGTCTACGTTATCCCTATAATTTTATACTACATAAATGACAGAAATGTTTGTTGTTAAGTAAGTGATATATACAACTTTAATTGTGATTTTAGTGATGCATCATTGATACACTTCCTATAAAATTTTAAATACGTCGAGTTTTCGCCATTTCAGCTGGTCATTATTAGCTGTTGGTATCAGAACTGAGAAAGTTGGAGCCTTGGGTGAGATGTTAATTTTGAAATCTTTGTGTTGCAAATACATGATAACAATTTAGTAACGCATGGCGCCCATGGTTTGAACAAAAACCCAAATTTGTGACGTCATATCCCAGAATCTGAATCAAATCTTGGGGAAATGAATCTTAATTTTTGTTTCTGGCAATTTCAACATGGAAATTACTGAACTGCACAGAAGTTCATTGATCAACATCCATGACTGGAAATTGCTGCTGCTGCATCTACTAACAAGCAGTTTGATCATGGCGACAACGCATCGGATAAGTAGAAGACATAATTTGTGGACAAGCGTGGTCCATCTGAACTGATGGATCCCTGCGGTGATGTGGATATTTTCGCATCAATACTACATCAAGTCAAACTGTACGTAAAATCCACCTGTTAATTGATATGTATTTCATACCTGTGAAAGGTGAAGATAACGAACTCCTATAAGCAATACAAAATAGTGAGTTGGGCAAACACGGACCCCTGGATATACCAGAGGTGAGATCATGTGTCTAGGAGCAGTAAGTATGTGTATAACGCCAACATCATTCTCGTTTCGAAAGTCTCGCTATCGTTTTTATAGGTTTTGTATATATTTTACAACACTAGTTTGCACACTTTCAATATCAACAGCAGTGTTTGTAAGTTTATGTACATGTAATAATTTTAATTTCACTCATTAGTACTATAAATTGAATGTTTGACATTCAGGTCGGAATATTGAATATAATGATGGTTTGTGGATGGTTGGTAAATTTTGATTTTATTCTGTTAATTATGACCTGATCTAGTATTTTGATTTTATTCTATTAATTATTTGATCTAGTATTTTGATTTTATTCTGTTAATTATGACCTGATCTAGTATTTTGATTTTATTCTATTAATCATTTGATCTAGTATTTTGATTTTATTCTGTTAATTATGACCTGATCTAGTATTTTGATTTTATTCTGTTAATTATGACTTGATCTAGCATTTTGATTTCATTCTGTTAATTATGACCTGATCTAGTATTTAGATTTTATTCTGTTAATTATGACCTGATCTAGTATTTAGATTTTATTCTGTTAATTATGACCTGATCTAGTATTTTGATTTTATTCTGTTAAATATGACCTGATCTAGTATTTTGATTTTATTCTGCTAATTATGACCTGATCTAGTATTTTGATTTTATTCTGTTAATTATGACCTGATCTAGTATTTTGATTTTATTCTGTTAATTATGACTTGATCTAGTATTTTGATTTTATTCTGTTAATTATGACTTGATCTAGTATCAAGGCTCTCCCTGTTTGGAGGAGACATCAGCAATAGTCCCATACCGCAGTAGTCAGCCACGAGATGGTGCAATCGCGTACAGCCGTGTCAAAGACGGCCTACTGCAATAATTCGTGATTGTACTCGGAAATTACTCATTTCTAATCTTATTCAACCTGAGGGCCCGTATCTAATAATTTGAATTTCATACGCACATGTTTAATTCTTCAGGTATACTAAGATTTTATCGGTATTATTTTGTAAATTGTTGAAAGCATGGGGTCTTTTTTTTTTCTGTACGTATAACTCATTTCTCTACTTTGTAAAATACTAGTACATGATTGACAAATGTATATATAAAAGCTAGTTTACTGGGTATGAGGTAAAAAATCATGTTGTTTTGTATTGAAATCTAGAGTAATTGAATCTACTCTGGTCCGTCCTATGACAGCGTCTAATTGTCGTAAAATTGTCAATTTTTTCAATCATCCTAACAAATTTCAGAAATCTACTATTATAGGCTGAAAATAGCATAAAAAACCGATACGTGCACAAGTCGATTAATCCGGGTTAATCGGTGGGGTGTCAGCGCTGATTCTTATCTGCATAAAGGAAATTCGCATGCAGAATAGAAAAGTCGTCTAATTTTGGAAATGGGGATCAGAGGTGGTTTGCTAACTAGCTGACAAAGAAACTGCAAATCACAAAAATGTACGTTTACCCGGTTTTCTACAGATTGCATTGCAAATATGGAGACAAGCTTGAAAAATTGCTCGAGAGTTGAAGGTTTGGATGAAAATTCTTCATCCAAAACAAAATAAACTTTTTCTGTTGTTTATCATATTAAGGAAGGTAGACATTTTCTCGTTCATTTTGGTCCATACATTTGCCCTAATCTCAATTGTCACAGTGCTCATAGAAAACAAAAGGTCGCGCAAATCCAAAATAACACGAACTCAAACTGAAGTTGAAAAGGATGTACAAGTTCGTTCAATCAAGGACAACATGATTTAGAGGGTGAGGCGAATTTCACGCAGATGGACAAATTCGTTCAATCAATCACGGACAACAAGATTTAGAGGGCGAGGCGAACTCCACGCAGATAAAAACTTGAAATAAATGGGCATTGTATTCTACATTGCATCCTTTTTTGTTTTTGTACAACAGCATTTATTTTACGATTTATTGTAAGGTATTGCACAGATTGATGGTTAAACTTTTGAAACAGCTGCTGTTATTCATAGTCTGTGTTCAGCGGTATGCAGTATTATCTTTTTACTACCCATCCTCTCTGAAAATTGTCTTCACAGGCAAGCCACCCGTCACTTGTTTTACATGAAAAAAGTAAAGATAACGAACAGCTATCCTAATTAATAGAATGACAAATTATCCATGTTAATATTAATTCTTATCTTTTATGTTGTAGACCTCTAGCCTGATTTCCACTTTTTGCAGCTGATAAACTGTTAATACTAAGAAAACCTTGAGACAGAATATCATATCGTTTTAGATAATTAATAGATCTTATCAGATAATTAGAAGATATTATCCTGACATCAAAGCTCCGTGGTAATTGGTCGTTTTGTACGAGGTACGGTGATCCGGGTAGTAAAATACATTCCTGTCAAATTACTTAATGCGGATAATAAGGGGCGGACAATACAAGTTAACAGTGGGGATATAAAAAGCGTTACGTGAACAGAGAGATTAATCCTGGGTTAAGCAGGTAGATGACAGAAGCGACCCTCGCGTCACGGGACGCTAGAAAACGACGAAAAATCATGTCGAGTTATTTCTACATATTTCACACGTTTTTTTCTTTGTACTACTCGTGGCTTTTTTTTATCGGGAGGACTCTGAACTAATTCCAATGTAAATTATTATAAGACATGACTACAAAACTAAAATAAATCAAAAGAAGTCAATTAAACGATGAACGATTTAAAAAATAATCAATCGTAATGTTTTTTCCTCCTTTCAAATGCACTTTATGTTATATGTGTGTCGTTTTCAACGAAATTAACGAAGTTAATTGTGATATATTAACTGGTACTTAAAGTTTTGATTTCATGAAAATTTCCTTTATTTAACTTTTTGAATGCTGCATTTAAAACAAAATGTAATTATCCAGGACTGATATAACTGATAAAAAAAATATGCTAATGTGTGTATGAGAAAGTAAAAATACTCTAAATCTGGCTCTGAAACTAATAGTAAATTATTCAAATGATAAAAAAGGTCTTTAAAAGAAAAGTAACAAATCACTTGTCAATAGATATATGAGATTCTCTCTCTCTCTCTCTCTCTCTCTCTCTCTCTCTCTCTCTCTCTCTCTCTCTCTCTCTCTCTCTCTCTCTCTCCACTGACCATAACTCATACCAAATCTCGTGGAAAAATGACACTTTATGTAACAAAACAATCCAATATTATATCACTCTGTGTAACATAACAATCCAATATCGTGTTACTGTATGTAACATAACAATCCAATATCGTGTCACTGTGTGTAACATAACAATCTAATACCGTGTCACTGTGTGTAACATAACAATTCAATATCATGTCACTGTGTGTAACATAAAAAGCCAATATCATGTCACTAAGTGTAACATAACAATCCAATATCATGTCACGGTGTATAACATAACAGTCCAATATCGTGTCACTGTGTGTAACATAACAATCCAACATCATGTCACTGTGTGTAACATAACAATCCAATACCGTGTCACTGTGTGTAACATAACAATCCAATATCATGTCACTGTGTGTAACATAACAATCCAATATCGTGTCACTGTATGTAACATAACAATCCAACATCATGTCACTGTGTGTAACATAACAATCCAATACCGTGTCACTGTGTGTAACATAACAATCCAATATCGTGTCACTGTGTGTAACATAAAAAGCCAATATCATGTCACTAAGTGTAACATAACAATCCAATATCATGTCACGGTGTATAACATAACAGTCCAATATCGTGTCACTGTGTGTAACATAACAATCCAACATCATGTCACTGTGTGTAACATAACAATCCAATATCGTGTCACTGTATGTAACATAACAATCCAACATCATGTCACTGTGTGTAACATAACAATCCAATATCGTGTCACTGTATGTAACATAACAATCCAACATCATGTCACTGTGTGTAACATAACAATCCAATATCATGTCACTGTGTGTAACATAACAATCCAATATCGTGTCACTGTGTGTAACATAACAATCCAATATCGTGTCACTGTGTGTAACATAACAATCCAATACCGTGTCACTGTGTGTAACATAACAATCCAATATCATGTCACGGTATGTAACATAACAATCCAATACCATGTCACTGTATGTAACATAACAATCCAACATCATGTCACTGTAACATAACAATCCAATATCGTGTCACTGTATGTAACATAACAATCCAATATCATGTCACTGTAACATAACAGTCCAATATCGTGTCACTGTATGTAACATAACAATCCAACATCAGGTCTCTGTGCGTAACATAACAATCTAATACCGTGTCACTGTGTGTAACATAACAATCCAATATCATGTAACTGTGTGTAACATAACAATCCAATATCATGTCACTGTGTGTAACATAACAATCTAATACCGTGTCACTGTATGTAACATAACAATCTAATACCGTGTCACTATGTGTAACATAACAATCCAATATCGTGTCACTCTGTGTAACATAACAATCTAATACCGTGTCACTGTGTGTAACATAACAATCTAATACCTTGTCACTGTGTGTAACATAACAATCCAATATCGTGTCACTGTATGGAACATAACAATCCAACATCGTGTCACTGTGTGCAACATAACAATCCAATACCGTGTCACTGTGTGTAACATAACAATCCAATATCATGTCACTGTGTGTAACATAACAATCCAATATCGTGTCACTGTATGTAACATAACAATTCAATATCGTGTTACTGTATGTAACATAACAATCCAATATCATGTCACTGTATGTAACATAACAATCCAACATCGTGTCACTGTGTGTAACATAACAATTCAATATCGTGTTACTGTGTGTAACATAACAATCCAATATCTTGTCACTGTATGTAACATAACAATCCAACATCGTGTCACTGTGTGTAACATAACAATTCAATATCGTGTTACTGTGTGTAACATAACAATCCAATACCGTGTCACTGTGTGTAACATAACAATCCAATATCATGTCACTGTGTGTAACATAACAATCCAATACCGTGTCACTGTATGTAACATAACAATCCAATATCATGTCACTGTGTGTAACATAACAATCCAATATCATGTCACTGTGTGTAACATAACAATCCAATACCGTGTCACTGTGTGTAACATAACAATCCAATATCATGTCACTGTATGTAACATAACAATCTAATACCGTGTCACTGTATGTAACATAACAATCCAATATCATGTCACTGTGTGTAACATAACAATCCAATACCGTGTCACTGTATGTAACATAACAATCCAATATCATGTCACTGTGCGTAACATAACAATCCAACATCGTGTCACTGTGTGTAACATAACAATCCAATACCGTGTCACTGTATGTAACATAACAATCCAATATCATGTCACTGTGTGTAACATAACAATCCAACATCGTGTCACTGTGTGTAACATAACAATCCAATACCGTGTCACTGTATGTAACATAACAATCCAATATCATGTCAATGTGCGTAACATAACAATCCAATACCGTGTCACTGTGTGTAACAAAACAATCCAATATCGTGTCACTGTGTGTAACATAACAATCTAATACCGTGTCACTGTGTGTAACATAACAATCCAATATCGTGTCACTGTGTGTAACATAACAATCCAATACCGTGTCACTGTGTGTAACATAACAATCCAATATCGTGTCACTGTGTGTAACATAACAATCTAATACCGTGTCACTGTGTGTAACATAACAATCTAATACCGTGTCACTGTGTGTAACATAACAATCCAATACCGTGTCACTGTGTGTAACATAACAATCCAATATCATGTCACTGTGTGTAACATAACAATCCAACATCGTGTCACTGTGTGTAACATAACAATCCAATACCGTGTCACTGTATGTAACATAACAATCCAATATCATGTCACTGTATGTAACATAACAATCTAATACCGTGTCACTGTATGTAACATAACAATCCAATATCATGTCACTGTGTGTAACATAACAATCCAATACAGTGTCACTGTATGTAACATAACAATCCAATATCATGTCACTGTATGTAACATAACAATCCAATATCGTGTCACTGTATGGAACATAACAATCCAACATCGTGTCACTGTGTCCAACATAACAATCCAATACCGTATCACTGTGTGTAACATAACAATCCAATATCATGTCACTGTATGTAACATAACAATCCAACATCGTGTCACTGTGTGTAACATAACAATTCAATATCGTGTTACTGTGTGTAACATAACAATCCAATATCGTGTCACTGTATGTAACATAACAATCCAACATCGTGTCACTGTGTGTAACATAACAATTCAATATCGTGTTACTGTGTGTAACATAACAATCCAATACCGTGTCACTGTGTGTAACATAACAATCCAATATCATGTCACTGTGTGTAACATAACAATCCAATACCGTGTCACTGTGTGTAACATAACAATCTAATACCGTGTCACTGTATGTAACATAACAATCCAATATCATGTCACTGTGTGTAACATAACAATCCAATACCGTGTCACTGTATGTAACATAACAATCCAATATCATGTCACTGTGTGTAACATAACAATCCAACATCGTGTCACTGTGTGTAACATAACAATCCAATACCGTGTCACTGTATGTAACATAACAATCCAATATCATGTCAATGTGCGTAACATAACAATCCAATACCGTGTCACTGTGTGTAACATAACAATCCAATATCGTGTCACTGTATGTAACATAACAATCTAATACCGTGTCACTGTGTGTAACATAACAATCCAATATCGTGTCATTGTGTGTAACATAACAATCCAATATCGTGTTACTGTGTGTAACATAACAATCCAATATCGTGTCACTGTGTGTAACATAACAATCCAATATCGTGTCACTGTGTGTAACATAACAATCCAATATCGTGTCACTGTATGTAACATAACAATCCAATATCGTGTCACTGTATGTAACATAACAATCCAATATCGTGTCACTGTATGTAACATAACAATCCAATATCGTGTCACTATGTGTAACATAACAATCCAATACTGTGTCACTGTGTGTAACATAACAATCCAACATCATGTCACTGTATGTAACATAACAATCCAATATCATGTCACAGTATGTAACATAACAATCCAATACCGTGTCACTGTGTGTAACATAACAATCCAACATCATGTCACTGTGTGTAACATAACAATTCAATATCGTGTTACTGTGTGTAACATAACAATCCAATACCGTGTCACTGTGTGTAACATAACAATCCAATATCATGTCTCCGTGTGTAACATAACAATCCAATATCGTGTCACTGTGTGTAACATAACAATCCAATACCGTGTCACTGTGTGTAACATAACAATCCAATATCGTGTCACTGTGCGTAACATAACAATCCAATATCATGTCACGATATGTAACATAACAATCCAATATCATGTCACAGTGTATAACATAACAATCCAATATCGTGTCACTGTATGTAACATAACAATCCAACATCATGTCACTGTGCGTAACATAACAATCCAATACCGTGTCACTATAGGTATCGCTTCCAAAGCCTGCAGATGTATATAATCATTTTTTTCTCTATATTGTAAAAACAAGTGAAACAGCATACTTTACAATATCTTACACAAATAAATGCCTACTTTACAATATCTTACACAAATAACTGCCTACTTTACAATATCTTACACAAATAACTGCCCACTTTACAATATCTTACACAAATAACTGCCCACTTTACAATATCTTACACAAATAACTGCCTACTTTACAATATCTTACACAAATAACTGCCTACTTTACAATATCTTACACAAATAACTGCCTACTTTACAATATCTTACACAAATAACTGCCTACTTTACAATATCTTACACAAATAACTGCCTACTTTACAATATCTTACACAAATAACTGCCTACTTTACAATATCTTACACAAATAACTGCCTACTTTACAATATCTTACACAAATAACTGCCTACTTTACAATATCTTACACAAATAACTGCCCACTTTACAATATCTTACACAAATAACTGCCCACTTTACAATATCTTACACAAATAACTGCCTACTTTACAATATCTTACACAAATAACTGCCTACTTTACAATATCTTACACAAATAACTGCCTACTTTACAATATCTTACACAAATAACTGCCTACTTTACAATATCTTACACAAATAACTGCCTACTTTACAATATCTTACACAAATATGGCGCGACGTGTTCATGTGTTACTGGGTTGTTGTTTTTATTCGCTTGTATTCGGTTAGAAATAACTTGCTAGTTCGGCCCCTGCTGTTAATGGAGTATCTATAATAAATAGCCATCTATAATTATGGGGAGAGATGAACCATCTAGAGATCTGGATATTTATACACGCCCTCTAATGTGCAGAAATATATATACATGTAGAAGATTTTGGTAGATTTAGGTATACAACATTGAATAGAAAAACGTTAATATCATAGACCATTTTGTATTCAATGTACATGTACATATGTGGCATTTGTGATCCTTTGTCATTTAGAAATACAATTTCCAATCGTCTCAGCTTCAGGCATTTTTTCTGCCTTATTTCCCCAATGCACATGTTCTTTATATGTGAATTTATAGCAAGAAATGAAGCGAACAACACCTAAGCAGGCAATAGACCTGTTAGGTTAGAATAATGTAAATTCTTGTGGATTAACTTTAGTGAACACGAAAATTCAAAGAACACCCAATGTGACTCTTCGCTTTTTCTCGGCATCTAAGTATAATCGCTCACTCTACCTAAACAGGGCTAACCGAACCAATCGTTCAACTCCGTAGTGCTTTTGTTTACAGTCCCTGTCTTAAGTTTCTCCTGAGATTAACACAACACCATTAGATAATTGTTATTTCCCTTACCGTATGTGATTCTAAGTTAGGGAACATCTCCAGATTTTCCGTATTCTAGATAACACTACATATCATATTGGAGGGGTCTATATTGTACGGTCAGGGTTTGGTTTTTAGATCGTGGAGCTGGAAATCAGTACAATATTCGCTTTCATATTATTTCCTAGCTGCAAATATATAGCTCTCTAGGAAAATATCCAGACAGATCAAAGTCTTAATATTTTCGCAAAGAGCTTCAGATCTACAGATAATAGATTTTCATTTTCTATATCGCAGTGAAAATGTAAATCAATTTATAATGCTAAACATTCTGGGGATTAATTATTTTCTGATCAGTAAAAAATGCTAAACCACCAACTCTCTACTACGATTCTTTATTGTGGATCCCTATCAAGATCGTTTCAATATGGATTCCTATTTTTTCTTTAAATTGACTCTGAATTTCAGGATATAATGAATATGTGAGGTGAATAAAAAATGATGATTACTTAGAAACTTTTATTATCAGACAATATTCATATACATGGAATTCACGAGCCATTATTCGCGCCAAAAGGTCATTATTGAAGTATTATGGGCATTTCTATAACTGAATTTTATTGTTGAGAATCACTGGCACCCCCCACCCACCCCCCAAAATTCGGTATTGAAGTTTGATTCTACCTGGCTCATTACGTTTAATAATAACTCCATTTTTTCTTAGATTTTTAAATCCGCTTTGAATGTATATAAGGAATAAAGACTTTTCAATCATTTTTTATGACTTTTTAAATGAGGTTATTTATTTTTATTGAATAAATTCAGTCAATTTCGCAAAAAGACTGATAATGCTTGTTAATCCTGTTTAACATTGTGGAAATCGGGTTAGATCTGTGATTTTGATATTGCCTTCGTACATGCGCGCAACCGTGCTGTACATTGTTCCACGTGCATTGAACACGAACTAAAAGTCATTGAACAAAGAATCGATGTTTGAAACTACCATAAATTAAATGGTTACCATGGATTTTGGAGTTCTTAATAGAAAATAAAAGAAAACATGGAACTAGCTTTGTTCCAAACAGTGTATTGGGATCGCTGACTGTAAATTACACATATTATTTGTGTAACAATACCTCTGCTCTGAATGGAGCGAACTTTCAGCATTGTGTCACTATTCTATACAAGCCGAAAGGGAACTGAAAGGGTGTTTTATGAAAAATCTCCAGAGTTTAACATCAATTCATCAGGCGATTCAGCGAGCCTACACCAGCATTATAACGTATTTCATTGCAGTACTTTCGTGTCATTATAATGTTAATTTTGCTAACAAAGACTTCTCGTGGTGTGTTTCACAATTTCATAATTTTTATCCAGAAAACTTGATGGAATTTCAAATGCTGTAATATTGCTAATTGCAATGGAAATTCTACAGTTATTGTTGGGGCGCTGGACTACTGTAGATCAATTGAAATGTTTCATTTCTCGCTCTTTGGACCGAACATAGCGTTTTAACACCATCATTGGGTTCCATTGTGAGGCATGAGAATGCTGTTCCATTAAATTTTGTTCTACTCGGGATACGAAGGTCACTTGAGCGGCTGATGGTTTATCCGTGACGGTTTCATTCTTTGCAGTCAGTGATATGAACTTCTTGTAATCTCTGAAGTTGATAAAATCATATGTAATTTTTTTTTCGTTCTCTATCTCTCTCGATAGGATGACTTTTTGAGCTGCAGTGGTCGTGAAGTGGAATATTGTACCTAGAGATGCACCATTTCCTCTAATTGTGTGATGAACAGTTTGACTTGCTCGAGTACCCAGTAGACGTATAGATTATACTGCGATACTAGTGTGGCCAAGTGTAAGGTAAGTAGAAGTAAAGCGATCTCTGATTGGACTGAACCATTTACAGACTGTTTAGTGATGGTACCATCAAAGACATATATAAATTATGTTCTATGTCTCGCGTAGTTCGCATGCTTTTTGTTTGGTTTTTTTATTTTAATATATAGTAGAACAGCTTTGATATAGTGAAAAGTAGTTGATGACTTTGTATGGTTGTCTACCCTGGCCATACGTCTTCAATTTACGTCGTTGATCGTAAATTCTTAAGGTCATCTTGTTTGCCGGAAGTAGAAGAGTAAATGGTCTTTTCATCCTGCAGCCAACATGTGAAATGTACTAATACTTCTATATAAATGTACTAATACTTCTATATAAATGTACTTATACTTCTATATAAATGTACTAGTACTTCTATGTAAATGTACTAATACTTCTATATATTGCATGGTCAAGTATCTAAATAGATATTTGAAAGTGAATTGTGGTATTTGTAATAAGAGAAAAATGCACTGTTTATGAACTTCATCCCAGAGAAGCTCACAAACCACGGCACCGGTATCAAACAACCAATATCTAGGACTTGGATGCTTTAAGAGAGGATTGCCAAAGCTTTTGTCGCTGGGACTCTTTCACAGATCTAAATGGGGAAGTCCATTGCATTGAATTCAGAACCATTGATAAGTGATGACGAAGCAGTTGCTGATGGCGGGTTTTTAACACAGGATTAAGCATTCATAGAAGCCGCTTTCTTTCTCGTGGAGTAATTCGAATCTTGCTGCAATAATATCGTCTTCCTAACAGCTGAGCGCAGCATCTCTTTTTACAGATTAAACAATGTCCTTTCAGTCTCAAATCTGGATAGTTCATTCCTCCATTTTTGGTGTCAAAATTTCATTTCCGTACAATATCTGTCTCTTTTGAAAATGGAACAATGCCATTTTCTTCATCGGCTTTGGTTTTTGTCTTCAGTGGTTTGTTAACAGAACAAGAAAGCTAAATGAAACATAATTTGAGAGGTATTGTTGGTTCTGTCTGTTTTGATGTGCACTGGGATTTCTATTCAATCATGATTAAAGGCATGTTTAGCCGAAATATGAACCGTTCCAAAGGTTCCTAAAGCAAGATTAACCACCTTTCTATGTTCACTTCCGTACTGAACCTCGATTTGAAAAACGAACAGCTCTCTCTCTCTCTCTCTCTCTCTCTCTCTCTTTCTCTCTGCCCCCCCCCCCCCTCCCCCTGTCTCATGTATATATATAAGCACTGAAAAGGCCACGACACTGTTGATCATTTAAAACAAAATTAATCAACAATGTCGTTGAATTTTCAGTGCTTCTATAAATTTCTTTTCTGGCCTTGTATCTTCTTAGATCCGACACTTTAAGAAAGTAGGGTGTTGTTGGGTTTTTGTGTGTATATATATATATATATATATATATATATATATATATATATATATATATATCAGTCACCATTACTACTTAATTATGTAATCTGTTAACAAACAAATGCTCGTCCAACACCGTCACATTTCGCACACAGATAATAAAGGCGTTTTTGTATTGACTTTGATAACCCACCCAGCATACACTGACACCATTACTACTAAAGTGTCAACGATAACACAGCAAATAAGATTGTATAAATAAGACATTATTTAAACTTTTATTTTACTTTGTTTTGGATTCTATAAGTGTATAAATACCTCATAAGATATATACAAGTATTCTATTGTATCCAATTCAATCCTAGTCCTTATGTTACAATCGGGCATTCTCAGCTAATGAAAAGCTCTCCATAAATATCTTTTTACTATTTATCAGTTTCAATAGACTTAGCGAACTGCCTTTCATTCGAATGAAATGCGACGAACGTATTTACGAAATTCTTTCAGAACAATGAATAGAGTTAAAAGAAAATTAAAAGAGAATTATGAACAAAGATACACATGATTTGCACCTAGATTCTGTGATGTAAAGTCTTGGCGAAGAACCATTTGAATTTTACAGAGGAAACATTTACTTAGGCAGACTTATATCAACGCTTGTCCCCCTAGCCTCGTCCGTGGAACATATATTATGAAAGGTAATATTTTTCTTAATTAAGATATTTAACAGATATATTCTGAGTGCACGGCAAAATCAAAAATAAGATTTTGAAAAATAGAATGCATTCCTGACGAATGGGATAGTTTAAGAATAGTTCTTTTGAAAACCTAATCGCCAACGAAGGTGTATAGTGGATGAACTTCATCAATATCTTAAAGAGTTAAACTGGCACAATAGCGAAATGACATATCGTGATAGGGAACCATTAAATATTAAAATTCCCATAATGAAAGCCCCACATCCTTTCCACTTTGAAAAAAAAATATATTAATTTGACGGAACCCCATAAACACCGAAGTTTATCGCATCCGGGATGTGAAAACACAAATGTGCATTGTTTTAAACGCTTATACAACCCTAAAGGCACAACAGTGTCCGATCTCCAGGGAAATTTGAATAATTCTATTCCATTGTGAAATAGGTTCCTTTTTTTTTTTTTTTTTTTTTTTTACGTCTGTTGCCATTGTGTGATTTCTAATGATGTGCTCTTTTGTCAATATTATGGCATCTTTTAAAACACAACTGTTGAAAGGATGCACCATACTCAGGTAGGGCTTTGTATACCTGTACCATTTGGTCTACAATGAAAGGCAGATCTTCTGATCAGTCAGAACACATCCAGATTGAGTGGTTTTGAGAATACTACTCTGGTGTCCTTAAAGTATTTATTTGTGCAAATTTCTCTAAGGAATGGATTTGATAGGAAAGTATGTTGTAAACTGCATAAAAATATCTTGATGAACATGCTGTATATCATGTGTATCCAAAACGTCAAGCGTTAATGACATCACGATATTTTACGTACCTAGTTATACTACTTAAGGAATGAATGCAATTCTTATTCATTTTATACGATATAAACTGAGTTGGAGCAGTATACCCAGCGGTTTATAAAAAAGTGTAAATCTTCATGACTTCATTCATATTGAACATGTATAAAATGAATATTTTTCCAATTTACTTTGCCGGTCCCCATAAAAACAGGGTACCTGTAAAATGCGAAAAGAAATTGAAACGAAACGAAACCTACCGAAACGAAACAGATTATAGAATCGAACTGTGTAATCATGATAATAAAAATGGTATTTCAGGTCCAATTGAAAGTTACCACATATAAATAAAATTCTCTTCCCTGTTGATGTGGTCTTTGGGGTTGATTGATAGCGGTCCATCGGTTAGCATCAAACATTGTTTGAAGAAGCTGGTGAGGAAGTTGAAAGCAGAAAGACGTTTAACCTCTTATTTTATCTCTAACTGCTGAGGTGCGAGTACTTTCAGTAATGGAAAAAATTAAATAACATACCACATTAGATGAATGCAATTCGGTAAGATATATATACGTGTATTATTAAAAATTATTATTGATATGCAGTAAGTCTAAAGATAACTCTACATATTTGGGGTGTTGCTAAAACTGGGAATTGAAAACGGAACGGATAATACTCAATGTAATAATATCAGGAGGAGGTCAGCATTTTGTAAAAGCAAAAGGCTTATGAACAAGGGATTACAAAGAGAACGGGAACACATAAAATGAGTAAAAATCACTTTCATACCTTATGATCCAACTTAGGAAAACGAATTATCTGTAATTAGATATTCAATATTATTTAAAAAAAAGATTTTTTTATGACGCAGAGCAATATATTATCGTAGCAACAAAATAGAAACCGAGAAGCAAAATGTATTTTAACATAAATCCTAAGACGTCATATAGTACGAATTAAGGTAGTCCCAACTTCATGTGACGTCCTAAGTTTTTGCAAAATCGTCATGCATGATAGAAATGAAGTTTTTTTCACTTTGAACCAAATATTAATATTGATGAGGGTGGGGCTACCCTAACGTCAACCAAATATTTATACGATAATTTTTTTTTAATAATATGTAATTTAGCAATGAAATTGCGTTTCACAGGTTAAATTAATTACTCGTGTTGCTCAACCAATCAAATTGTGTGGTGCAAACGAAATTAAATTATTTGAATTTGAAAATAAAATGTCCCCATCCATTGGATGCCTGTTCTACTGAAATTTCAAGATCTTTAGTATGGAAGGACTAACCTTGACACAAAAACACTGACCATGATACTCATTTCTCTATGTGTCAAATAATGTACACTGTACACATTGTAGTTATATCGCGCCCTATCAACATTAGTTCTCTAAAGCGCTTTACAGCTGTGAGAGAAAAGATAATATAAAATCGATGTGCACATACATGTGGAATAAAATATTCATAGTGTCAGAATTTAAATGCATAATTATTATCATTAATATATATAGCGTCTAATGTAATGATATAATTACCCTAATAACATATAAAACAATATAAAACAACCCTTAGGAATAATTAAATGCATAGAAAGGACATAAGTATAATAACAAACTACAGTTCAAATAGCAACTGAAGGTTTTTAGGTTTTTTTTGCATTCAAAATATTACATCTCATTCCAATGAATGTGAGAAGAATCTATCTTTAGGGGGTCTTAATATGGAATATTGGAGCCACTTTTTCGGCTCCGATTCCATCAAGGCTTTAAATTTAGTATATCCAACGAGATCTCGTTTTCAGTGTAAACTTGGGGGAAGTTTTCAGAAACAAATACATATAACTAGAGATATTTTACATTTGTCTGAAAGCTCTTGACAATTTAAAAAAGTAGTTCTACAATATCATGTATGTCTGTGTATGTTGGGGGGTATCTAGCCTTCAGTACCCTCAGCACATGAGTTCAATTCATCGGTTCAACCTTACATATCCACTACCATTCACTAACTACTACTATAAAAAACTGATGTCTGCATATCAATATTACATGTAAATAATTAACCTTGCAAGTCAATCTAATTAAAATTAGATCCTATGATCCGCTCATCTACTATCGATACATGGGCGTAGCGATAGTAGATGAGCGGATCATAGGATCTAATTTTAATTAGATTGCTTGCAAGTTTGCCTGTAATACTAACAACGGATAAGCACGTTGTCAGGGGGTAGTCTCTCCCTGTCGCCACGCACCAGGAAATTGATGCATATATATAATGTGAATTTTATGATATCATTATCCACATACAGTAGCATCGTCGCAAACCACGGCCAATGTGTACGATCCTCTCCCATCTGTAGGAGAGAGCTGTATGCGGACTCTGGACCGTGGCTTGAGACGATGTAGGAGAGAGCTGTATGCGGACTCCGGACCGTGGCTTGAGACGATGTAGGAGAGAGCTGTATGCGGACTCCGGACCGTGGCTTGAGGAGAGAGCTAAATGCGGACTCCGGACCGTGGCTTGAGACGATGTAGGAGAGAGCTAAATGCGACCGTGGTTTGAGACGATGATACAGTAGAGGAAATACACGGCGCTGTGGTGGTGTATGTGGCTGTCCGATCTATCCACTCATGTTTTTGGCACTCTGATTCTGAAATATAATCTTTAAATCAGGAAGAAATTACTATATCAGAAATTTGTATATAAGGGTTACCCAAGTGACGTATAATTTTCATAACTCCTTTTCTGAAGAGTTCCAGACTTTTATGTTTAGTTTATGTAGTTGTGTCATAATGACTGTCATAATGGCTGTAAATGCGTGGTGTTGTGGTCTGTTAAAGTGCGCCAGTTATGGCTCAATCACCTCCGACTTCAGGACTTAGGGTTTCTGTTAGGGTTACCTCTCCCTTAGCCTTTCTCATAAATGGGTATCCACAAGGCAGCAGAGCTATTTGACCCATAGCTGGGACAAGGCTGATGAGTGCTAGGGCATATCCACATGCCGGTGGGCCTACACACTGCATCTCTGGGGCCCTTGCTGCTCCGAGATCCCCTTTCAATTTAGCCTGAGATACTAGATTCCAGTTAACGTGCATTGCCACGGGAAGGCATTGAAAGGAGTCTTGGTAGTGTAGAGGCTTTGTACTGGCAAGGCAAGATTTACGCACTCGACTCACCATTTCACCTACAAGTAAGCTAGCCAGCGATCTACAATTTTGATCCCCGCCACACTAGACGCATTTCACTACCCTGTGGTGAGACACCAACACACATGTAGTTGTGATACCGGTGTCCCGTATTGTTTTGGATATATATTATCATATCTACAATAATATCTGATGTTGGAAAGTTATAAACGCTTTGATGAAAACTAGCAGTTTTAGTGGCAAAGCTCTAAACCCTGCGAGAAATGAACACTGATTTTCAGATCCGTAGCCTTACTTGTGAATCCGCTGAGATGACCACCAACTAAACAACAAATACACTGGTTAACTGGTTTATTTGCAAAAGGAAGCCATTACTACAATGTTAGATTTAACAGTTTTCACTTTATCTATTCAATCACTTGGTGATTTTTTTTTTTTAGATCAGAGGACCAAATAATTACCTATTAACGTAGAACTAAAAAAAATCAACTAGGATGAAAATCAAAATCCTTATCGATATCATTGTGAAATTGAACTCTTGGACTTTGACAAACTGGGGAAATTATCAGGAATATGGCACCCAAGGAAAGAAAATAACCTGTTTGATAACTCTTTTGCCTTCATCACAATGGCTAGTTAATTTCTGACTCAGGAAGAGTTATTTTCTCGACGACATGTAAGTGAGTTTTATAATTAAATTAATCCAGAAGCCATTGTGCATTAAAAGCCTTTTTTCAGTTTTCTTGAGGATTACGTGAACTGTGGAAAAAAGTAATCAAAATATTGTTTTGGCTACAATAATGGGAGGTCCTGCCGGCAGAAGTTATTGTACTTGTAATAAAAAGCTCATTTCAGTCGTATTGATCTCAACATTGTCATTTGCGGACTTTCAAAATGCACATGAAAAGGAGACCACTGGAAATCGAACACAGCCCAAACTTTGAAGTTTACTATAGACAACGAAATAATCAGAAAATCCATGAAGCTTCTATAAAGTTACAGGGAAAATTCAATAGTTTCGTTTGTTTCGATTCAATTTCTCATGAACAGTCCTTAACTACGAAAGACGTTATTGCAATATGTAGATTTATTTTTCAATGAATGTGTGATAATTCTACTATTCGAAATTGTAAAGCTCAGAATGCATGCGCATGCGTAATTGATTCCTTTTCTTCTGGTTGAGAATAGTGACTTGAATGGACATCTTTTATGCAACTTAAACATAACGGGTCCAAATAGGGTTAAATTGAGGCAAAAAGAAAGGGCATTATTTTTCTTTTATTCGTTTGATTTACAACCGGACAGCAGACGAACATGAAAATCGGCAGTTGGGAATGAAAATTGTGACTTTTGTTTGTTTGTTCCAGAGGAACGTGCACTCAATTTTGGCTTGGCATTTTCTTGCTCTTTGACAGGTTTTATGTCGCTGATTTCAATGGCAGGCATTTGCGATATTGTAACATTAAATACACACGTTTGTTTGAATTTCTAAAGCCCTCATACAGATCGAATGGAGTATTCTTTTCATTAATATCAATTCAAATCTTTGGTCGATTTTTACATCATAATATATGAATATTAGCACTCGTTCCATTCGGATTGTTTGTTCGAGGACTGAAATGTGAAACTGTCTCTAGGTTTGTTCAATGTCTAACGAATAGGGCCGAGACATAGCCATGTTAATATCAATATCCAGAGATCATTATTTTCAATATGGAATTCTAACCAACGATATGAGATAAGAAAGGGATTTTTGTGAAAACCATCCAAACGTTTCAAACTTAATTGGTTGGGTGCCTTGCCACAAGAAGAAAAGGGAGACTTAATTTGTCGACAAGTCGCCGTCCTTTTAAGGTTTTTTAAAACCCACCACAATTCATCGCGATCTGGAGTAAATAAAAACGCACTGACGACTATAGATAAGTTTGTTGCATACGACCCATCGTTCAGAAAAAGGGATTGAGTTATTACAAATTTGTATGAAAAGGCTTTTATCAAGACAGTTCTATTTAGAAGCGCTACACAGCGCCTGATTTTATTGTATCTATTTTATCCGAGTGCTGAAAGCTTTTGAAAACATGTGAACAATTTGAAACTATAGATGACAGTGGATGAAAGAGGGGCACATTCAAAAGGACAAGAGAACGGCTCCCCGACCTTAAAAGCAGGTATTCAGGACCGATGAAAGTATGAGACATCTGGTATAACCCCAGACAATATAACTCCTCCGTCATCTAAATACACCAACTCGTAGCAACAATGCTCCTCAATACCTATACATTTTGACTATTGTGAAACGAACCAATGAATGAAGAAGGCAATTGAAAGCTTGTTTTAGGATAACTGGTATCTGTGAAGGCTGGACGTCGTCGGTCTGGCTCTGGTCGTCGTGTTCCAAGACCAGTGAATGTGACGCTGTTCCTTGGATGTTTATTGTGTTGTTTTAAGGTGGAATGCCAGTCGTCTTCTATTAAGGTGGAATGTCAGTCGTCTTCTATTAAGGTGGAATGTCAGTGGTGCACTCTTCTGGGATTATCTCCTTCCTCCAACTCTCAACATCCGAATTTTCAGAACAAAGTTGTAACTGAAGATGGAGAATATACCAGTAGCATCACTACTTAAGACAGGTTGTAACTGAAGATGGAGAATATATACCAGTAACATCACTACTTAAGACAGGTATGTTCTAGCTTTTGCCAACCTCAACAAACAATTACCACTAACAAAGGTATTCATTAATTACCGAAAATTCTATGATTTTCACAGTAAGTCGTATGCTGACGTCAGAGTGAATACGTACTATTCTAGATCAGAAGAAAGACGCGCCTGCAGTTGTATATCATTCAATCATGTCATTCCATAATATCTAAACTACGCTGACACGAACCGGGTGGTTGAAAAATCTTTTTCTCATGATTTAAATTCCGTCCGCATTGTGTATGTGCTGGTATCGGGCTTTGCTCAATTCAGTCTTCACTGATATTGAGCGCTGATATTGACACAATTTATCTAAAAAGAGAAAGCTTTAAATTAATAATTGACAGCAAACAAGTCGCTGATGCTATTTTTTATATCCGGAAATTGCATACAAATTGAGATTTTAATCGAAGGCATGTAGTAAAAAAGGATGAAAGGATGATTGATTATAACAACGTATAGTTTATTACGTAGTTTGATCAGGTTGCTGATGAGGTTATGGAGACATATTTATGTGTGGATGAAGGTTTTTTTTCTTCTTCTAAAATTAATATTATGTGCACCAATTGAAAGAATTCTTGGGTTTCGAAGTTTATTCACGAAAATGTTTTCTCCCTATATTTTTCCAATATAAATCCCACACAAAGTTGATTAAATATTTTGCACGTGTCACTTGTTTTGAGTCAGCTCCACGTATCATTTCACTGTTGTTTGTAACCGAGACCTGGGTCTTTTTCCAGCGAACACAAACAAAATACATTGTATCCGTGGTCTTATTATTTATAATCAGGCAGTACCTGTATAGTGAGTTATCACAGAGATCGTAATTCAGTGTTAAATGCATTATGTACCATAAAAACAGCTGCCTCTGTGCCTTTTTTGTATGAGCAAACAATGGGGGATTGGATTTTAGATTTTCAGGTAAAAAGTATAAAGATTGGAGTTTTTCAAGCGTTGTCGGTGTATATAAAAGGGTTTTGTACTGAAAACTCGCTCGTTTTCCCGTGACAAGCACAGGTTTTCTATTATGTATATAAATGAACAGATCCAAAACTGAATTGAAAAAGATTTAGATAAAACTCTTAATCAAGTTAAAATGCATGACACCCACATCACCTGCAGGATACATAGGAAGACGAAAGCACTGTGAGTATTCTCAGAATAGGTGGCTACAGTCATTGTAAATAAATGTGACTTGTACTTATAAATTATGATAGACAACTTGTTTTTGTTCAGATCTTTGCTCAAGATAGGTTTAATGTGGATTATTCGATCGATAAATTTGCACTGTTAGAAAAAAGGAGAGATCAAACGTAATGGCGTGTTTTGTAAATAGGCTCTGAACACCATGCAGTGGTGATGGGAGGGGTGGGGGTGTGCAGAATTTTATAGGATCGTTTATATTTTGTATGGTAAAATATAATCAATAATGTGATTGCTTTAAACAGCTGTCTTCTTCTTCGAATAATGTATTTCACGACCCTTTTTGTGAAGATGCATCGATTGACTGAAGTGTTTTATTGACCTTTATAAAGTTTGTCATTGTCTTACCGACTGAAATACTATTGAGGGGTGGAGAGAGAGAGAGAGAGAGAGAGAGAGAGAGAGAGAGAGAGAGAGATCTTTGTAAACTGTTTCCTATTCATTGAACTTCGGATGTGTGCAACGTTTTCAGTAAAATGCTTTACAAGACCAGAAACTTAGGGAAAGTATTAAACAATTAATAGAATATGAATATTTTAATAAAGAAAAACGACTAACAATTATCTTGCTATATTTACGCTGTAACTTTTATCAATACTTTCTTTTGTCATTTTGTTGGTAATTCTTTTAGCTTTGGCTTCACAGTCGATAGCGTCCAATAAACGCAATTTTAATGGAGGAATATACCTACCTTTAATGCATAGGTCTTGTAGGGAGAAATAAAAAGTTTTTAAAACACATGATCACGTATAACCCAGCACGGGGGAATAGATGAATAAAATATTTAGACCCATTGTTGTTGTTTTAATGTATTTTTCAATAGAAAAACTACCTATTCTGTGAAGCCTTTTGATATGGTCATAGATATGTAAAACGTATTTAGAAACATTGTAAAAACTGAATACAAGTTCTTTGAGGAGTACATACATAGAGGGGAGCTCCTTTTCAATGCCAGGATAATACCCAACATATAAACCTTTACAAGGCCAGCCATATGCGAATATATCCCATACAAATAGACTAGCCCCGTGGATCTATTCTACCCCGCACTTTATAAAGACCAACAATAAAGTGCTACCAGCTCTGTTTGTCTTATTGTTAACAGTTTCAAAAGCATTCTCTCCGTCAACATACAAGGGGACACCACTCATTCATCAGCTTTTCAAAACAACCCATCGGATCGTATTCGTTCATGGAGTTCAAGATTTCAAGTCAGAAAAGAAATTATTGGATATAAAAAAAAAACCTCTATATTGTAGATATGTCTAGTGACTGAAGGACTAATAGATAGGTGTAGTTGTGATGAATATGTTGACAGCGTGAATGGACTACAGACTGAGCGATCCCTAGCCAGGCTTATTTTTTAATCTTGTGGAAAATGTGTGAAAAGGAGAGGATTTGGAGGTTGTGGTAACACCGTTTCGTTCTTCTATGCTTAACTGTAATTGTAGACTTTTCTTCAAACAATATCTACATTGTAATGTATTTAAACTTTTTAGACAGAGATGTCATTATCTTGGTCTTTGATGCACTATCTCAGCTGTATTTGACAGGTTTATTTCAACCTGTAAACGGAAGTCGTTAGAGGTGTCACAAGGTCATCAGAGATGCGCGATACCGTAAGGCGCATCAGCATGACGATCAAGATAACGCGGCCGAGGCAGATTGTTACAAATGTAGCGGTGGCTTAGATTGTGTAAAGCTAACAATACCTGGCATTTATACTGAACAGCATCATCAGAAAATCTCGCATTGATAACATTGTGAGCCACGTCTGTTGCAATGCATGCCGTATTTACACGTTATTTAACTTTCAAAAGATGATAATGTAACTAAGCTGTAGGTATCCACATCTTCTCAGTTTTTAGACAACTGCACGACGATGAATCAATGTATGGTGAATGCTTCGTTGTGAGGTGTTTGCAAAACTCGCGTAGTTACACAGAGACGATCTTCTGTTCCATTTTGAAAACTGCGAATGTTTATGAAAATACCAAAGAGGAGACTGTCATGTTCCTTAATAGCGTCTCAATTTACAAATTCACTCGTGAATTAACACGGATTATTGAGATTATTATTTAGACTGATCACTCCACGATATCCTACGTTTGCCTCTGTTGCTGTAGCTTAGCAAAGACATACCTATACAATTTTAATTCTTTGTATGAGTGCTGTCTTTGATTGCAACATCCCTTGCCTTTAAAATGTCATGTGTCCATTTTTGAAAATAAATTCATAACATCTTTTCCCCCCTCAATTTCAGATTAATAAGGAGATAAAATTCATCACAAGTAATAAAACGATTGCTCGAATGAAAAGGATGAATTTACCTTCCGACGCAACCGGAAAATTCGTCCTATTGTTATATAAACAGGAGCTGGCATTCTAGCCTATAGTGAATATTTTCAGCAGAGAAGAAAGCCCCAAGAAAGATTCGGTAACAATGAAAAAGACAGTTTCAATAGGGCTTTGAAATTTTGGGCTACATACAACATGTTTTATTCTCGTCCCTATTGAATGCGATGGAAAAGTGATACCTACTTTTCTAACAAAAACATTATGTGACTGGGGCGCGTTTTGTCCGCAATAAATTAAAGGTGTATCGAATGTTAGAATTATTGTGGTGAAAAAATGTAATAATCTTAATTATTCTTAACTTTCAGTGCATGGCGTCCAGGCGTGTGTCCTCTATCTAAGAATCTGAATCTGAATCTACAGATTGGGGTGTTATTCTCGGGATTATTATATAAGTGAATATATAGAGTGGATTTATTAATACACACAGCATTCGAAACATGGTGAAGGAAATTTAAAGCAGGTAAGATTTTTCTTCCTTTTTCCTAACAGATAGAAAAACCTGTCATTTCACAAACTCTACAAATCAATGTCTAAACGGGAGAGGTTGTGTATAGGACCGAGTGATGGTTTACTGCAATGTACTAGAATCTGACTATTTTAAAAACTGACCTAGATGTTACGCAGATGTTTTAAGCTCAAACACCCGTTAAAGGTTGAAACATTTAAAAGATTTGAACTTCGTTCACAGAATTTATTGAATGGCAAATATTTACCAAGCAAGCGAACCTCGCATGGTATCTGATTTTTGTAATATTAAGAAAGGGTACATTTTGACAAGCCCATCACCGTAAAAAACTGTAATCGCCTGAACCCACCGACGCGCGGATAGGGTTTGATTCCCCACTAAATAACAACAAGGTTTGACCCACACCAGAGTTAAGATGATTGTTAGAAAACCGCGAGTCGCATTTCCTTCCAAAATTACAAACATCGATGGGTGGTATTTGGTGTTTTGTAGAGGGTATGTGTTGGTGCCATTCTGACGCTAACCCTCTACAAATCAATGCACTAGTGGGCAGTGGTGTAAAGGGGCTATGAACTATTTTGTCACCACATTGAAATTCTCACAGAACACTCGCTTCTACAACGAAGTGTCTTCTACCGATACAATTAGGGATTTTCACGTAGTGACCGTGATGTTGAACAATTCTGCTGCGGTCACTGAAACGTTTGTGTGAATGAGATTCCAGATACAAACTCAAACTTCTAACTTTTGGAGTTACTTAATGGTTTCCTGTTCACTTTCTGTCTCACATTGTACATTTCGATCATCCAGATATACATGTTTCATATATCATATAGTGAAATTCATACATGTACCTCCGGAGAGAAAGGTTATAGAAGTTGCAGTTTTAAAAGAAATGGTGATAGGTTATGCCTTCTGACATCAAAATATATATACCTTTAATGTCAGTACCATCTTGCTGACAGTCGATATGAACTAAAATTTAACCAACCCGCAGTCTTCTCCCCCGCTTTCGCCAAATATTGATTTTGGTATCCATTGTGTCTGCCTGCAAGTCCAACAGACAGTGCGGGGTTTCCGATTGATGTCTGAAATACCATTTGAGCTTTAGAGACGAATCTTTTCGCATTAAAAGTTTCCCTGAGTTGAAATTTATTCCTATATCCTTTTTAAAGATAAAAAAAAAGTCAAAGGTCACATATGGTAAGGACTGCTTTCCGGATGGTATCTTAAATACGTATTCAGATTTAGTGATGCAACTTCGGGTCAAAGCTACTTGATGATGTTTTGGAATGCTATCTCAGATTATTTGAATATTAGAAATGGAAGTCCATATGAAGAGTCTCCATGACTCAAAGATGAGTTTGTCGTTTTTGAGGTCAGAAGTTTGAATCCACCAAGTTCCTTAATGTAACAAATAGTATCTTGATGATGTCTCTGATACTGTGACGTAACAATGAGACTTCCCAGAAGTCATCATAAAATGCTTCTGTATTAGAAGCACAAATCAAACAGATATAACTTGAAGTAGGGGACAGTATGCCTGGTTTATTTCTGAAATCAAGTTTGCGGAGAGTGTATTTATACTTATGGAAAGGAAGACAAATGTCAAAAATCGAATGATAAGCTTACCCCACAGTTCAAATATTACATTGTTATTTTTTAGATAATGAATGAAGTCTTTCATTCAGTATAAGTAGGGATATTCTAATACAATAAGATGCAGTCCCAATAAGCTTGGAAACAGACCGGTCCAGTTTTCTTTTATCTTAATATGAGGAGTCGAAACAAGGTTTGGAAAGAGGCCTGTCGAGGTTTCTTTTATCTTAATATGAGGAGCTGAAGCAAGGTTTGGAAAGAGACTTGTCGAGTTTGCTTTAATCGTAATATGAGGAGCTGAATAAAGGCTTGGAAAGAGACCTATCTAGTTTTCTTTTATCTTAATATGAGGAGCCGAAACAAGGCTTGGAAAGAGACCTATCTAGTTTGCTTTTATCTTAATATGAGGAGCCGAAACAAGGTTTGGAAAGAGGCCTGTCGAGTTTGCTTTAATCGCAATATGAGGAGCTGAATAAAGGCTTGGAAAGAGACCTATCTAGTTTTCTTTTATCTTAATATGAGGAGCCGAAACAAGGCTTGGAAAGAGACCTATCTAGTTTTCTTTTATCTTAATATGAGGAGCCGAAACAAAGCTTGGAAAGAGGCCTGTCGAGTTTTCTATTATCTTAATATGAGGAACCAGGATTGGAAAGAGACCTATCCAGTTTTTTAAATCTTAATATGAGGAGCCGAAACAAGGCTTGGAAAGAGACCTATCTAGTTTGCTTTTATCTTAATATGAGGAGCCCAAACAATGTTTGGGAAGAGACCTGTCCAGTTTTCTTTTAACTTGATATGAGGAGCTGGAGCAAGGCTTGGGGAGAGGCCTGTTTAGATGTAGTTTATGAACTACTAGTACTTGTCAGTCACCAGAACTTATAAAAATAAAAAGGAAAAGTTGAATTCAGGAGAAAATATTTATCTGCTTTAATAAACTAGCTAATGCGCCATGTCAATATTTAAACAAGCAGGCACCTGTCTTCTGAACGCGATCCTCTAAATCCTGGCGTTTTTGTGTATTGTGTATGGTCTATTTTAATACCCTCCCTCCCTTTTCAACACACACAATGCGTTTAAAATGATACAATGGAGTGGAGATTGCTTGGCAATAAACCCAACCTTTTAAATCACACTCTTCACAGTGTTTAATATCGGATCCTCCACAGCTCCCAAACTTCTATACCGGAATAAAAGACGCTGACTTCTTATAAGAGCCTATTATAAGTCTCTTGTTTTCGCTTTGAATACATTTCTTGATTTACATATCGCATTTCAAAAGACGGTAGAGTAACCTTTTTAAATTAATACATTTTAATACAAACTTTAAAGCAGGGCTATGTATCAATAGGAGAAAAGGGTATTTATATAGTATACAAAGAAAATAAAGACATTATGAATGGTCCATTTAAAAATGCTATTATTTTATTTGTTATTTTGTATCTTTAGATGGCCATGCAAATTGACACTCTAATAAAGAAATGATTGTGCAGTTATTAATACGACGCTTGAAAAATCTGTGAGTTTTCAAATCAAGAACTGTCCAAGGTTTAACAGAAGCCAGAAAATTGTCGAAATACCTTTGTTAGTCTTGAATGAAAGCAAGGGAGTTCAGTTTCTTTTAAGACCAGGGTCGAGAAAAGCTCTAAGTGATACGGGCGGAACAAAAATGCTTTTGTGTTATTTGTTGGATATATTGTGTCGTTTTGGCAGCTTTTAATACATGAAAGGATGCCCGAATATGTCTCTGGTGAAGTTTATCTAAATCGCTGATAATAACTTTTATGTTGCATTAGAAGCTGTAATAATGGTGTTTTATGGCGTTTATAAAGCAGTTATTGGTAAGCGCAGATACGATTCTAAGACGGGAAAAGACCTTGTATTCATGGATTTGTCGCCTATTGAACGGATTTCAATGGAAACTGGCATATCAGTGATTGGAGAAAAACCGATTTATAATCCAAAACAAGTGCGAGTGCAGCTAATGCTTTTCGCGGGGACAGACGCAATAGTTCTCCGTCCTGTGGTGTTAATCTGGGAATGACCGTATTCTGAAGTCGGAGTTTGTGGATTAAGTTCATATGTAGTGGTGAAATATTCGATGTTTTTGTGGAGTGATGCTAAACACATGTCACGTGTGGATTTTACTTATGGATTACGTCGGCAGACAGGTAAGCGTCTAAAGGGAGGCAACTTCAGGTGTGGCAATAGCGCTATTTAGAGGCAAAGAGAGATAATCGAGAGTTTCTGTATCTGCATACTGGGAGATAATCTACAAGTTCTGTAGCTAACTAAGTACATAGCGATGATTCTGACATAGTACTTAGATACTATTCTAACATAGTACTTATTATTGTCCTAAAATAGTACTTAGATATCATTCTAACAGTACTCAAAGACTGTCCTAACATTGTACTTAGAGAATATCCTAACATAGTACTTAGAGACTATCTAACATAGTACTTAGAGACTATCCTAACATAGTACTTAGAGACTATCTAACATAGTACTTAGAGACTATCTAGCATAGTACTTAGAGACTATCTAACATAGATCTTAGAGTCTATCTAACAAAGTACTTAGAGACTATTTAACATAGTTCTTAGAGACTATCTAACATAGTACTTAGAGACTATCCTAACATAGTACTTAGAGACTATCTAACATAGTACTTAGAGACTATCTAACATAGTACTTAGAGACTGTCCTAACATAGTACTTAGAGACTATCCTAATATAGTACTTAGAGACTATCTAACATAGTTCTTAGAGACTATCTAACATAGTTCTTAGAGAATATCTAACATAGTACTAAGAGACTATCTAACATAGTACTAAGAGACTATCTAACATAGTACTTAGAGACTATCTAACATAGTACTTAGAGACTATCTAACATAGTTCTTAGAGACTGTCCTAACATAGTACTTTATAGTACTTAGATACGGTCCTAATATAGTACTTAGAGACTATCCTAATATAGTACTTAGTGAGCTACAATTCTGCAGATAATCAAATACATGCCAGATTTTGTAAAGTATATGTTATGCGTTTAAAAATTTCAAAAGTGCAAAAATCCTATATTATCTTGTTTTCGAGTTGTTGAGGCAGAAATGACTTACAGATGTTGTTCAATGGCGGATCAAAAACATTTTCAAAGGGGGTGGGGTGGGGTTGCGACTTAAGTCTTTACCTTTTCAATCCAAGAAAGGAGGTGGGGATGGGGATGGGTGAAGACCCACCAAAAGTGGCAAAAAATTACCTTTTTATACACCCGTCGAAGACGGGACGTATTATGGTATGGCGTCGTCCGTCTGTCCGTCTGTCTGTCCTGACCTTGTAGGCAGGATACAAATCGAACCGTAAGCTCCAGGATTTTACAACTTTTTACATTTGATCACCATGATGAGAGGAAGATGTCTATTGTTTTTCAAGGTCAGAAGTCAAAGGTCAAGGTCATAGTACTACTTAGTAGGAAAACCTTGTAGGCAGGATACAAACCCAACTGTAAGCTCCAGAATATTGCAACTTGGTACATTTGATCACCATGATGAGAGAAAGATGCCTATTGTTTTTCAAGGTCAGAAGTCAAAGGTCAAGGTCGTAGTATTACTTAGTAGGAAAATCTTGTAGGCAGTATACAAATCGAACTGTTGGGGCTAGGACCGTCAAACTTTGTACACATACACTTTATACCAAGTGGAGGATGCCTATTGTTTCTTAAGGTCAAAAGTCAAGGTCGTAGTAGCAGGATGCAGACTAGCTGCAATAATGTAGCCCTATCCGATTTTTTAAATTCTGACGTTTTCGGGATAGGTCTACAATTCCATAGGATCTCTGTAATGGTGCAAAATAATTTTATGAATAACCGATAATAAGCTCCGTGTAGTAGTTCCAAATATTGTTTATACCAAAAGGAGTACCAACTTTGTGCTTGGGCATGTCTAATAAAGGTGTTTTTCATTAAACATCATGTACGGCATGCGAAATTCTTCGTCTGCTCCGTCGTGCTTGTTATCCCGAGATCTCGTAGGTGGATCTACTGAAAACCTAAACATTGACAATCTGCACGAAAATGTAGTTACTCGAGCCACTTCGACAAAGAAAGGAAAATCATATGGTTGCAGACAGAATTTACACTCTGTTCTTAACTTGATATTAAATCTATACCTTTTTAATACCGATGAAATAGCTTTCTCCTCCGTACTTGTCCATTGATGTAAATACTACCTTATATGGTATATGCAAATAACTTGACAATCGGAAGTTGAAACTTCAGTACATCAAACATGGCACACAAATATGAATCGAGAAATTGGAATACATCGAAAATATTGAAAATGGTAGAATAGAGCCTCACAAATCGTAAGTTGCAGGTTGTAAATTGATATATTGACTAAGAAATATAGAATATCATTTTATTACGTAAAGAAAGTCAGTAAATGTTTAGAATGATCGAAAATGTTGCGGGAGTGAATCACTCCCGCATTTGCACCATTACGGAGATCCTAAGGAGTTGTAGCCCTCTTCCGGAAAAAAAAAATCGGAGAGGGCTACATTATTGCAGCTAGATGCAAACCAATTCATTGGGGGGTAAGGACCATTAAACTTGGTACACGATAAATCTTATGCCAAGTGAAAATATTACATAGAGAGTACATTATCTGTCTTGTTTTTTTCGATGCAAAGAAAGTATGTCAGACCCTGATGAGAGAGAAAGATTCATTGTTTTGTTTTTGCACATAGAATTTATTTATTTCATGAGTGAGACAGGGGATTTTTTGTGTGGACATTTTACGAGTGCAAAACATGAGTGAAAATATGAAGGAAAAAATTCTATCTCATGAATGAATAAATTTTATATCCAACAACAAAAATATTGAATTTTCTGTTTATTACATTTTCTTCGGTTTTTCTTTTAGCTGTCCCTGTATTGACATTCAAAACAAAACAATATTGCGCAGAAAATATAGTACCTTAAGAAATATGCAAAATATATAAAAATCAGCATATTTGAACAATAAGACAACTTTAATAATTTTAATTTTTTGTATTCAAATAGAAAACATGAACAAATAATTATGTATAACGTAAAGTATTGGCGATCTTGTGAGTCACAGATGAATATTGCGGCAAGTAGTCCCGGAACGATTGCCATTTTTACAGTGTGAAAATAACTGAAAATAAAAGTTTTATTCAATGGATAAATTTCAGAATTTAAAAATGAATTTTTAATTCCTATCAAACAAAATGTTTCATTGCAAATCTTTATTCAAAGAAAGATTTAAAATCAATGAAACTGATGATGACATTTTACATTTTCTAAATTAACTGGCATACATTCAACGAGTTTTGTGACAAAAGGGAGGTAACTCAAATTTTTAAAAAGAAAATGTACGTGTATTTTAAATGGATTGCCTCTCTTGTGCACCACAAGAGAGACAATCCATTTAAAATACACGTACAGAAAAGTTGGGTGTTCGAGTTATTGCGCTTTTCATGTCATCATATGAATGTTCCCATGTCGGTCAGTTTTTAAAGCATGATATATCGAATTTCTTATTCTTAGGCAGATATTTGATAAACTTCAATATAAAGGAATTTAATGTAAATGAACAAAGATATAAAAGAAGATTTGAAAGAATTCAGTACAATTCTATTTGAAACTGATATTCACTTTTATACTTTCAAGAATTGATCATGTCATAGATATTTTAAACCTTTACCGTTATCAGTGTTCTGTACTAGGGTTGGATAACACGCAGTCTGTAATTTTATCTTTTATGCAGCATCCTTTTTTTTTCATTAGCTTATTAAACTATACTGGGATTATGTAACTGAATTATTCTAATTGCCGGGGATTCTCATGAAATTTCAGTCTACAGGAGCATGCTTTGACAATTATACACATCAATAAATTGATTTTTTTCTCCCTTAATCTGGTCGCATTCCATATAACCCATTAACACATGTAATAATATTTTAACCTGGACGGCCAAATAGTACCATCAATTATTTCTTTTCACCTGTACTACATGTAGATAAAATCAATGATGGGGTCCTAATGATGCCGGACAAAAGGGTTGACCGTTAACGCGGTGATGAATAGACTTGCGTCATTTTCTGCCGGGTGCTGTTGATTTTGACACTAGAGCATTCAGACCTTGTTACAGTGGTAGTGATCCTGTAATCAAACAGTTTAGTTAGATAATTAGTCTCTCTGTGGATTTAGCCATCTTTCGTGGTTATGAATCTTATATGAATTTTTTTTATATAGTTAAGTACACGTACTTCATATCCATAATCATAAAAATACATATTAACCAATTTGCGTGTATGTGTCCTTACAATTTCAGTATCATGAGGTAACGAGAAGAAAGTTTAATTTGAGAGAGAGAGAGAGAGAGAGAGAGAGAGAGAGAGAGAGAGAGAGAGAGAGAGAGAAGAGAGAGAGAGAGAGAGAGAGAGAGAGAGAGAGAGAGAGAGAGAGAGAGAGAGATTTCATTCCTCTCAAATCAAAGAATAAGGTACCATTGTCGATTTGATTCTCAATCAGTCAAAACGAGAACTCAATTTCAGCGAACGGACAATAGGAATACTGATTTTGAGATTTCAAGTAGACCTGGTGACGGGGTGACAAAGCTGAAATTGCCTTAACGTTCTCTACGAGTGTAATTACTTTACAAATTAAAAATGGAAAATCAAACACTCAGGTCTATCTACTAAACACAGAAAAATTGTATTGTGGAAATGCAATGTACAAAAAATACTTCATAATATTCATTTACATTGAAATGGGGCGTTTGTGTGTTATTTGGTCGTTCCGCTTCAACACTTGACAAGAACTAGTTCTTTGTTCGAGGGATTTTAATTTACAGTGTCCCGGCGTGGTGTCCTACCCTATCCCACAGTTTCATTGAATTCAAACGCAATCGATTTTGTACTATATCCATTGTTCAAAGAAGGTAACTTTTATTCCTTCACGGGGATTTAGGTCGAGACAACACTTGGAGCATTGCTTGGACCTTCAGTGCCCCCTCTTGCGCAAATGAAGAAATACACACTTTAAGTCTGTAATTTGGAGCATAGACGGTTTCCTTATTTTCAGTAAATATTTCCCTCTGGCGTCATATTCCATTGTTTGTTTTACCGTGCATATGTCAATATAAGAATTTTTCTCACGCCACAAACGGCACATTCTCTCTCGTGTCCGTCCCTTGAATTGAAGCATAATTGACAAAAAAATCATAAGCACAATTACTTCTTTCAAATTTTTTTTTTATCAATAATATTTTTAATAACAGCTCTTTACGGATAGGGCCTGACACGTATTGTCAGGTGGTCAGATCTACAGGTTTGTTGAATCAATAGAGGTGTATAATTTAAAACATTTTCCACCCCTGTGCTTGTTTTCTCCTGTCTGAATTTAAAATTTCCTTAAATTATCTACATTAAAAATCCTTTTGTTTATGTAATAGAAATTTTGGTATTTTATATGTAGGCCGTGTCAAAATTTTGTTGATTTTTAGTACGAAAAAAGACCTAATTACCCTACAGATCTTCCTTGATATTTTGGATATTTTGAAAGCAGTTCGAGAATAGAAATATACGCGATCGCTCTGATACTTATGAGAAGGATTTTAAAAAGAAAGAATTATATGGCTAAAACAAGTTTTACATGTATTTATCATATCACGTACAACTATACATGGGTAGTTTATTCAACTCTACACCGGTAGTTTATTCAACTATACACCGGTAATTTATTCAACTCTACACCGGTAGTTTATTCAACTCTACACCGGTAGTTTATTCAACTATACACCGGTAATTTATTCAACTCTACACCGGTAATTTATATTCGTGATAACAAAATCAAACGATTCCAAGATGCCCGTGCTGCTTTTTTCGATAACTAGTCAAGTTTTAAAGTGGAAGACCTTTCAACAATCTTCATTTTATTTTTAATTCAGTAATATCGTTTACATGTACACTGTATGATGGCATTTTCCCACCTGTATTGTGTGATATTGAAGGGTTTTCTGGGTTTTTTCGAACGTGTATAAGGGATCAACCTGCTAAGAATTGCTATCATTCCCAAACACCTAAATTAGCCATTATAAAGTATGCAGCAATGCAGTAACCTGTTAATTGATTTGTAAAATTAATTGTGTCTTCTTCCCTTTTTTTTTTTTTTTTTTTGCTGAGCAGGCCAACTGTTGCTGTCCATCTGATCCTTGCTCATTTTCCTCCCGGAGAGTTTTCTGTAACGAATATACAAGGCATACAATGGCCCTATTGTCATCCCCCATCAACTCGTATCACGAAATCAGAGACGACTCAACTATGTACAAATTAATCAATCTAATATGATTCGGTTGCATCCTTCTGTCGAGTTAGATATTCTACGTGTACGTGATGCATTAAAAACATTCGTCTGAAATTTACAGGAATGGTTGTCTGCTTTCTCCCACATGAGAAACTACGATCATAAAAGATTTTTTTATCAAAATTAAAGTTTAAAAAAAAAAACATTTAACAATGATTTCAAGTTTTGAGATCCTTGAAAATGAAAAACGATTTAGAGAAAATACCACAAAAATTTTTTTAAGGTGGTTTGCAGTGATCTTCCTCTACATTATAAATTCATGAGAATTTTACACAATACATTTTCTACGTCTTTGAATTAATATGTGTATGTTGATTATCATATTCAATCTATTACGTCCTAATAAAACATTTTTGGCGATTTTGTGATATTTTCATGAAACAATTTTCAATTTTTTTGGTAATATAATTCCTGTAGCAGAGGAAAACATTGGCTAAGCTAAATACATCTAATAACCCAAAGAATAAAAATCTTGTAAATGTTTTACATGTATTTAGATGTTTTGTTTCATTGTGGGATGTTAACATTTCTAACATTTTAATTTGCCACAGAAATATATGAAAGTCAACTTTAAGAAAGAGTTTCTTCGTAATTCATCAAAACAAAACATTTCTTAAGGAATGAAACGGGGGAAGACAAAGTTTACTGTGTATCTAATGAGCTCTGCAGTGGGAAAGAGCGACTTTTTGCTCTGTCGGACAGTGTCGTTTTCGATCTCTTGACGGGTAAATTGTCTGGAATACAAAAGGTCCATCACTGGCCGGCGATGAGGCTATCTCGTATGTCAATTGCATGCAGTGATGCTCTGGGCGCTGTGTTCGTGTTGACTTCTGCGGACAATGCACGCCTGGAGGGGCAGTGTGTGCATGAATTGCTTGCATTCTCTGTCGTGGCTAAGCATTCCCTTGCATAGTGAATCTCGCCACGACTACCTGTTACAATAAAAAAAAACCCACCTAAAGCCATATCTCTGCTAATGACGAGGGATATTTTGTCAAAAGACGTTTTATAATTGCAAAGATGGGTTTTTTCCCCTTGTTTGTGGTTTCGTTTTCTTATTACACTTGTTGTAGTGTTTGAAGAGAGAAAGATAGAAAATGTGAATTTAGTCCAAACTGTTTTGTTTGTTTCTCTTCATTTACATAAGCCCCCTTTGTTCCCACTACCCTGCCCTGTCTTCCTACAGTGTATCTCTCCTGATTATCTGTTATCAGGTTCCATTTTTCTTCCTGGAAAAAAAAAGTACCACACTAATAATACGGTCCATGGCTTCCTATGGTCATTTTAATCACCCCCACAACCTTGCACCAGGCGATGTGGGTCAACTAGCGTGCTACCGGAGTGTGGGAATTTCAATTTATTCATTTGTAACAGTTTGAAGTTCTTATTGATCCGGAAGCTGGGGATTCATTGTCACTATAGCAACAAGTTATTTACATTTCTTAATCTTTAAAATAATATTCCGTAATGTAACGGCCTACTTCGCCTTTGAAGAGAACGCGAGAATTTTTTGATTTCCAATAAGGTCCCACGACTTAAACAGGACGACTGTTTTCGCCTATTTGTTTAGGTTGAAGTAATGTCATCTCCATTTGCACTCAAGTCCCCCTATTGCTATTACCATAAGTAAAGTAGGGTTTATTTTCCTGTGATTGAATCTTCCGGGCGGTGTACCTTCAACATGCCAACAAACAGAACGACTGATTACACCTTCAGATCAGTCTGCTGAAATCTTTATAACACTGGATGGCATTTTCTCATTAAAACTACACACTATAGTGGTGGTCAGTGTTTCTCATTTTCTTCAGGTGAATCAGCGCAGAGTTGTTTCCACTTTACAGGAGCCTTTCGTTCGGGGAAACAAATCGTTAAACATTTCTAATTTTTAATCATATTTGGAATTGGGTTTAAGTGTAAATCCACTTTGAGTGGGGCTTGGAAGGGGTCACCACAGTTCAGCGGATTTCAATGAAATTTGATAAATGAATCCTCGAGCTATGCCGCATGATCGAGTCCCACCTGCACGCAATCTTCTCTAGGGCTCAAATTACCCGAGTGTAGGATTTGCCAAGGGTATCCAGACTATTTTCATAACAGTAATTGTATTTTCAAATGAAATATTTTTCTTTTCCATCGAATCATTGTTTGCCCATGTCAACATTCATAAATGACAAAATCTACTCTTTTCACCATCCAGTCAAAATAAATATATTTTCAGACTTGGTGTGAATAGCATTTACAGAATTAGTACAATGCACACGACACAATAGTACAAGAATTAGTGTTTGGTTTACCACAACACAGTGAAAAAACACATTAAAAGACAAGGAATTAATCTTTACTTTTATTAATTGCACGAGAAAGAGAACCCCCTCTGTATCCATGGTCTTTGGCACTCTTGCCATTCTGGTTTTAAAAAGTCTTGAGCAAATTCCCATTTCTAGTTTTGTCCATGTTTATGTTATCTCGTCCAAAAAAAAAAAAAAGAAGGTTTAGACAACTCTGAATTTAAATCTGTTTTACAGGCGGTTGTTTAATAAACCTTGATGGCATTAACATTTTGATGATATTTAAAGTAAAGGAATTTACATTTCAATTTAATCAGTCTTTATCATATGTATTCATGTTCCATCCTGATACCCACTTGTACGCTACAAATCCATCAATTCTCCGTTGTCATGTGATTTAGAACCAAACCCGCAATAAAACACCCTTACGGATTCAGTGGTCATGCGTCCGTGTTAAATCTTGGGCATCCATCAAAGAGACCGACGGATGATTATGGCCAAAGGGTGTAGGGACACCTTTGAAATGACCTATGATGGAATCTTAATTCAATTTTCGGCCTTTGCCAATTACGGTCTTGATAAGAATCGACTTGGTACCTGGGTTCTGGGTTATGCAATTAACAATGACAAACTCGGGTAGTTTTCTGCATGAACTTTCACCGGCTGAACAAGTGTCCATCATCTCTTGCTAGAAATTTCGAGGGGCTTGGACAACCAGTTTATCTCCTGCCGAGACAGAAATGAGGGAGAGTCGCTCATGCAGAGAAATAACTGTTGAAATACCCATATTTCGACCAAGTACACAGGGTAGTGCCAAAACCGGAAATCGGAATAATGAGTTGACCGCACTGCGAAAATCGGAGATGGATGGGAGTTGAAAAATGATTTATTAGGGTTGTCTTCAATGGCAAGACACATTTGCTGGCGAGAACTGATCTTGAAAACTAATTCTCATGATCATTTAAAGACCAGTAATGAGAAAGATGGTCGTAATTTCTACACCTGAACAAATTAATGTTTTGCGTACATTTTTCCCGGTGAATTTTAATCAATGGCGATCTTCAGTGATACAGCCCATGGTGGGAATAACCATCTCGATTGTTTACATTATAAACAATAAACATAAGCCCCTGAACAAGTCCAGACCAAAATTCGTTTTTTTCTTTCTTTTGTATGTGGAAGACAAAGGGGAAAATGATAGGCTTTTGCGAGGGGTGCTGCTAATACCCGCCACGAACTTACGAACTCCCGACGAATTCCGTTTGTCTCTCGGGCTGAGAACATTAGAGAACTACCCTTGAATTTGTCACGCTAAGGTGTACCATAAAGAGAAATAAACACACGCAAACCATACAAAATTACACTCATTAGAAGGAGATGGGCATTCTTACAAAATCGGCAATGACATGGCTCCAACGTAGATGCCCCGATAACGACAGAGAGATCGTTAGCTTAATCATACGTACACCGGCATTTAGGACAAGATGAATGTTGGACCAAACTCATATTTGGAAGTAATCTCCAAAAGGTCACTGATGTAAAAAGTAGTAAAACAAAGACTTTAAAGCATTGCTAACTTTGCATGGACGTTTTCACTAAAGAGGAGGCTAAAAGACAAAACATCAAAAAAGGACAGCGATTATTCCAAACTTTTCAGAATATGAAAATCTTAAAGTTACGGTTGACGGTACCATGAATAAATTCTTAATCAGTCTTGTACTGCAGTTTGCTTCACGGTAACAGCAGCTACATTGTACCATTCACTGGGTGGCCATTTTAAATACGCAGCAATGACCAAGTATCCACAACTTGAAATTATACATGTATGCATTTAAAATGTTTAAGACAAAAAAAAAAAAATGGGTAACCTTTTTTTTTTTTTTTTTTTTAAAAAAGTCTAGAATACTTTTAAAGGTTTATAACTATTTAGATACCAATCGTGATAACATTTGACAGATACTTGAAGCAAACTCATCAACGTGACGTCTCGAGTTTCATATCCCTATCAGTCGATTTTTCGTGGCTGTCGATCCCGATCTACGTAAACTACAAACCCTATCTTTTTTCTGATGTTATCTGACTATCAGCTCTTGGCTTGACGTATTATGGTAATATTGGACGAGAGAAAATACTTAAAAGTGCATAACTCACACCCGTGGATCAGGTTTCATAATTTCTATGGTTGCTTGATTTCAGAAGTGTATCGTAATTGATTATTCAAGAGTGTGCAGCAAATTATCCCAAACAAACAAAAGGAGACTGAGTTTATGCCGACTGTCAAGTTTACCGATCGTACCGCAGATGTCTAGTAAGATTATTTGAAAGTAGTCTCTTCTTCCAGACACGATATAGTTTTACGAAATTAATCTATCAATTAAAATTGCAAAACGAACCGTCTTCATCAATCAAATCGTGACCTAATCCAGGATTAAGCAGATGAGAAAGATAATGTTATTTTTATTATTATTATTGCATGATGAACCAGTATTTATGTTTCAAAAATACATAGCATGTAAAGGAAAGGAGATAGACTTTTTAATTATTCCCCCAGTTACATAGATACATGAAGTAATTAGTCAAAAATCCGTGTTCATCGGATTTTTAGGAGTTTGCTTTGCAGTAGTGCATAAAAATTATTGAACAACACCAAAGTACAACTAAAAATCTGCATAATCATTAAAATTTCAATTAAAGTTGACAGTTTGTTATAGAAACACGATACAGACCCGAAGCCCACCCAGACTGTTCTACACGACTTTATTAGTAGGAAAAAACCAGTCTTTAATGAAAATATGACAAAGTTTGGCATGCCTCAATTTAGGACCCTCTTCCGACAATCAGGAATAGAAGTTTAATGGATTGGAAAATAAGTTTTTTAGATCCTTCATACTTTTACAAAAACTATAGGGAGGAGAGATTTGACAGGCATTTAACACGACTATATATAATTATTATGATTCCACAATTACTGCTCCCCGGAGCTCTGAGCTCCCGTCACCGGTTTCAATGCTGCATTGTGCTGCTTTGTAATATCGATAAATTGTTGATTTTCAATATATCTTAAAGTGTTAAAAGCGATTGAGATAATTACATACTGATTTGATTGAGGTGGTTAGCGGCCTAGTATTCTTTTAAGGTAATAGAATGTTAAATGGTGATAAACGGAATCTCCTGATGACAAAAACTTCATTAGTACCTCAAACCACGTGCATATGTTAAAATAACTTACAATTTCATTTTGAAATTATTTACTTGTTGTATGGTGTGCTTGGTCAGTTTTCATTTTTTCCCCTTCTTCTTCTTTTTTGGTACTTTGTACTTGGAAAGCCAGTAAATGTATTTACAGTTATCTTATTACATAACAAACATTTGTAAAGATTTTCAGATATCGCAACATCTTTGTTGAAAAAGAAATAAACACGAGTCAAAATTAGGTTACCGTGTGACAATAGCGTGATAATTATCTTAAGGACATTGTATCGTAAAGAAGTGTGAAGATAAAATATAGAGTCACGACGATAAAAATGAAAGAATTCCGACATAGTCCCCTCTAAGAATACAGATAGAAATCAACATCAGTAACATTTTTGGCATTGAAGTGGCACTCTAGATATCCTCAGTAGATAGCTTTATAGAACATGGTATTTGATTGGGTGTACTGATTCAGAATAGATAAACAAAATAAAGTAATTAATTGAAAAAGACTAGATAAATACCCAAGTTGGATTAAATTTATTTACTTTTTTTTTTAAATCACTTTGCTTTTGAATTTTTTTTTCAAAAGTTTTCATTTTTCATGCAGAATGGTATTAAATCCTTTCTGTGTTAAAACGCAATAAAACTTTTGAATGCGTTATTTGTATTCGATTTATTAAACTTCATTCAAATTCGAAATGTAAAAAATGAAAAGGTGTTCAAATTTGATATGCAAATTTTAATGTTTCTTCACTACATTTCAATTTCTAAATTATCCGTGAAAACACCTCTTGAAACAAATCGGAGAAGCGATCGATCAGAATTTCGCTCAAGTTTTATGTAATTCAGACCCAACAGCAAGAGGTATTAGCAAAAATATGAAACGATTTAAAACGTTCATCAATTTTTCCTTATCGAGACCAAAAAAACATTAGAGATCATTAGCAACAGCATGCCATATACGGGGAGAGACTGGCATCAGAATCATAATAAATATTTGAAACCAGTCTCAAAGGAGCAGGAATCCCCATTATGGATGACAAAAGAACAAGTGAAGCATTCTGTTCTATGCACCGAGAACTGATAGTCCAACTTCAAAATTTACCTTTATCGTCATTGGTTTAAGTTGTTGATAACAAAGCACCTGAACATAAATTCCTATCAGGGGAGAGGACAAATTACTAACAACTGTATTTGTTAATTTTTTATTCATGTGATCAATTCCTAGAGGAACTTCGCTCAAGTCGCATCACTGGGGACTATTAGAATGAATGCAGCACATTCAATGTTACATTGTCTAAACTATTATCAGCTGGCAATAGGATTACAAAATTTTGAATTGATAAACGCATTGTATCTTCGTTAAAAGTTTAATTGTAGTAAACAATGCTTTTATTGAAATCTGTATTTTCTTTAAACATTTATAATTTGCATACTTCGTTTATTATGTATATGTCAGAATAGCAAAATGATACAGCAAAGAATCGGGAGATCTGTTCTTGTGTATCATCATTTTATTAAATAGTTTTGCTCTATTGTAGACTATTCTAAAATAGATGTAGAAAGCTTGGCTAGGTTTGAATGTATTTTATTGTTACATGTATATCATTAGAAAAGGATCGGACACAAATTCTAAAAACTCTTGTAGGAAGCGAAAACATCAGTAGTTTTTATATTGAATACTGCTTGGTGGGACTATTTTCAGTTCTCTCTCTCTCTCTCTCTCTCTCTCTCTCTCTCTCTCTCTCTCTCTCTCTCTCTCTCTCTCTCTCTCTCTCTCTCTCTGACTTTTTGTTTGGTGTGTGTGCTTTGTGTTTTGTTTGTTTGTGTGGTCGGTTGTTTGATTGTCTCTTTTTTGTTTGGTTGCAAAAATCCTCAGATAGAGATGCTGACGTTAGATATCAACCCATTATTCATGAAACTTTTAATTTATATTTTTTCAATTTGACAAATCCAATTTCATATCTAGAACCATAAAAATATCGCGACTTTCTGATCTTTTCACTGGAAACCATATTTATTACCCAATTTTCCTTAAAACATTCAATAGATATGTGGCGAAGCCTGAAATTTTTAATTTGCCATTGTCCCGGACTTCAATTCCGGCCTGATGCAAAAAATCAGATCATGTCATACCCTTCTGTCTCGCTGAAATCAGGTGTAAAGATTTGAATTATGTGAAACCATAAATAATAATTTCGATTGGACTGTGGAATTGGATAATTGCTTCCATACGACAAAACAAGAGCAGAATGTAATTCGCGTTTTTGTCGGAGATTTCTGATACCCAATTCAGGCTTGGTGTTTGATTGTTATGTCTGACCAATAATATTTCAGTTTTCACATTTGTATTTTTTATTTTTGTAAATCCCCCTCTAAGTGGTTTGTAAAAAAAATTTGGAGTGGATCAGAAATATTTTGACTTAAACTCTGCAATTATTATAACACTGCATTTAAGGGAAATATTTTCACTCTAATTTTGCAAATTGCCGATATCCTATCCGACATCCAAGTTTGCAATCATGCAACAGATCGATGAGAAGCTGCTTTGAGATTCTGTTTTCATTAGCGATATCCGCTGATAAGAAATCGGTAAAATTATCAACTTTCTGACTCTTTAATCAAAGTGTGGTAAGTGTTCCGCTCATCGCGATAATCTTCATAAGGACAAGGCTGGGTGGCGCTCAGAGATTGCGACGCAAGTAAGCATGAAGTCATTCCACACTTTGCATCGCTGAACTCTGAAACTCAATAAATATTTACAACTTTTATAAATTTCTAAACTATGTTTTTTTTTTTCTTTTGTACCTGGCGAAAACTGTTTATCGTATTCATGACTGTGAAAATAGTCATCTTTCAATTCAGATGATAAGGAGAGCAAGCATTTTTATTCATTTGGCTTAACTGCTCGATAAACGCTCTACAAATCCTTTCTGAAAGCCCCTATATAATTTGCTGAAGAAAGTACACCGTGTGGGTAAAGGATACATTGCCTGCTTTTGTATGTAGTTACAATGGCATTGTACGGGATTTGATTATAATGATCTAATCGGGCTCGTTATACACATTAAAATGAAGAGATGACTTTTAAACATTACTGACCTGGTGCCCCGCGTTTGCATTGAATACCCTATTCAAAATCCTTTCAATGTATCCTTTGTATACAAATCCATGAATGAAATATTTTCACTGAAAAGAAATAAACAAAATATAGTAAGTTAGTTTTACACATTTTCCATGAGCCATTCATTTTATCTAGAGTAAAAGTAAGAGTAAAAGAAACGGACGCAAAAAAAAAAGAAGAAGGATTTATTTCAATTAAAGTTTCAAAGGCAGAAGTAGGGATTTCATATCACATGTACAAAATGTATAACTCGGGTCAATTGAATAGGAGAATAGAAACTGTTTACATTGTTGTTTCAGGTCTCATTGGCACAAAGTTAATCATAGTTCCAAAATTGCTGCGCATCATCACCATTTAAAAACAAATATGTAGTGAAATATTTGTTTTCAATTTCAAAAAGAGACAATAAATATACTAGTAGGTGATATTTAGTACAGAGTTATGTTACTGAATCTGATCAGCTGTGGTATGGTTTTCTTTTTACATTCTCTTTCAAGGACATTTCTAGAAAGTGAGGAATCTGGAAAACTCGCTCATGAATACATATGCACTGAAATCGAATTGGCTAATGTTGTACATGACTATAACTTTCATATTTTTCAACGAAACAAGAACGAGACACAATTCGGGTTGTAGATTATCAGACGTGATCAAGGTACAGTTTTCAGGACAGACATTCCAAATACATATTACTTATGACTTGAAACCGTGATGTGGAGGAATTAATGTCTTGGAACATCTCGACTTGATATTATCACCCGCTCCAATATCAGACCCCCGTTCCCGTCCAATGCCCATTTGCCTCTTTCAGTCAGATTCTCACGGTCGGCGTATATCGGGGTACTTTTATTATCCGGTATGCCATTTTTAACCAACTCAGAAACCCCTACATCCATCACCAATGCATCTCATGAATATAAATTACTTTCAGGCAAAAAACCAGCTACCGCAAATAATTGTTTATTCGGGTATGTGTCGTCGCGTGATCCGCAGAAGGAAACACACTTGCGTCTGCAGCAGTAAATTAATACGAAATGAAGAAATTTACATTTATAATAACTGAACTACGTCGCCATGACTTGTCGGCTGCTCTGTAGAGGGAACAGTTTTGCAATTGTTTTTGCGGCACTTAAGACGGATTTCTACCATTACAGACTCGTTTCTATGACTTTAATTCGAAAAAAAATTTGTTTTAAAAATAAGAGTAATTGTACATGCGTACTCGAGAGTTAAACACAAATTATCACAACCAGCCTCTCTGTCTCTCTCTCTCTGTCTCTCTCTCTCTGTCTGTCTCTTCTCCTTCTCTCTCTCTCTGACCCCTAGAACCAGTCCAGTACACTAATTCTACAGGTGACCGTCTCTGATTGGGATAGTAGGGGCATACGGAATAAGTACCCAATCATCACAGCGGGACTGGTGTTAAATTGTCCCGAATTCCTTCAGTAATCCGAACACACATCGTGTGTAGGCCGATCCGTTATCATTTGATCGGCTTTGTTATTCATCCCTAGCTGAAAAAAATAACATAATCCCTTATTTCTCAGTCTCCTGAATAATTCGCACGAAAGACACCACTGATACTTCCACGATTTGGTTTAAAGGTGACGTGGACATGCATGCGATATGGTAAAAACAAAACTAGGATAAGAAATGCAACCGAGTACGCTTTCTAATCAATCTTACAAAAAAAAAAAAAAACATTATATCTAAAAACACTTAATATGGCAATTTTTCATTTCTTGGTCGATTGCAAAACAATTTTTAAGTGGTAGCCCCTATGGTGAAACTGTTAACACTCTTATTTCAGACATGTGCTACATGTATATATATGGGGGGAATAACAAACACTCTGACTGAACATTGTTGTACAACGTATCACTGCAGGAGAAAAAGACATAGGTGGGAAATGTAGACCTGTGTCCTCGTGTATGTAATCTACAGGGATGCTATCGATGTCGCTCGTTTTTGGAAATTTACAAGTAATCCTTCAAATCCTTGCTAAAACAAGACGAGGCTGTAATAAACATTCATTTACCATTTGAAAGGGGGTGGTTTTCACGTCAATGTAAAATTCCAGATGTAATTGCTTGACTGAACAAAGACATTTTAAATAATCTTTATTGCTTTGTTTTTGCAGGGGTACGCAATTTTCTTAACCATTAAACATTCCATTTACGGTTGAAGGATTTGAAATTACATATGTAATTCTACAATTCCACATTAGTGATGGGATAATATCCCACATCCAGATATTCAGGCAAATTATGCTTTCAATCTTATTTTCTAACCATAAAAGATAGGTGATGTACCCCTAAAAGTATTTCAACATGTCACCAGATATTATAAGTGTAATTTTATTATGTTAAGAAACTTCCTTAACGTTTTGTTTTGAAGCATTCTTTACTATGGTAGTAGATACATTTCTGGTATCTGTGGGAACCGATTGGATGAAAAGTGGTCATCTTTTAGCCAGATTAATCAGTTAGATTTCTTCTTCCTGGCGCCCAAAAGCCGACCCCCACTCTCCAACATAGCGATTGTTGGTCTATTTTCCACCCAAGTTTCAAATCTGGCATTCGTTCAAGGTTCCCGCTCCTCCGATTGTCATCTTGGAGGGATTATTTTACGGGGTAAGATTCCAGCACGATACCACTGTGTCAAAAAAACTCGATTGCCTACGATTTAATAGCGATATTATCACCGGTGCCAGTCAAGCTATGTATCTCAAGAAAATCAAAGTCGTAGCGGGTCACCTCCATGAAACAATTATACCCCGATTTCAAACAAAGATTAGGGGGTTTTATGAGAAAATATTTGTCTCTAATTAAGTTACTGCTCAAAATGAACAAATCTAGTTTCCTCTATTCTCTGTGTTACACCGAGGAACGATTTTCTGTCTTGTGAATTATGTGGAGGTTCTCGAGGATTCGAGTTCTTTCCCAACCATTGATATCAGGGTTTTTCTTCCGACAGAAAAAAAAATGTGTGCCCATGTTTTCTTTTCTGTTGAAATTTTCTTGCCACTTTCATTAAAAGCTGTCAAAACCTCTTTTGAAAATGCAACATCACTGTGTCATTCATCCAACGACCATGACTGTTGCAATGAAATACTGCAAAAATACATAGCTCTCCCCTGTGTTTTGGGTCTCAGAAACTCTTATATATGTTTTAATTAATATTTATAAAGCTTAATGTGCATGTCAGAAATGTGTTCTGCTTGCATGCAGTAAACTGTTGACGTATCCTGAAAATGAAGCTTGTTAACCTGCTCTGGCCTTTCTTCATTCTTGTTGACGTTATTGTAGGCCAAATTTAATGCTTAAAAGACTCATTCAGTATGTTAAATTATATATGATATTCTTCATTGAATTTTGACAAATATAACGTGATATTTGGCGTTTTAATGAAACAGACGACATTCGGCGGGTTTTTGAGTGTAATTAATGGTAATGATGCGCGTACTTGTGCATAATACATGCTAATCTTTCCATAATCGTGCTAGTGCTTATGTATTTTAAGGATTAAAAGTGACATTGAAAGGATCAAAAATAATTTTTGCTTGAGCCACCTAGACCTGCTATGACATAACCTAATCCTTGATAACATCTCTTACATTATAATAGTCGACAGTCCCAAAACCCACTGTTTTAAAACCGTGACTGATCGCATTTTCTTGCTTTTTGTATATTTTGTGAATTTGTCTGCGGTTCAAGTGTCTAGTCGTAAATGCATGCTGCATTGGTGCAGTTTTAATTTGCCTATAATTTCGTTATGGTCGAGTTGTCTCCCCCTGATTATACCATATACCTAACATTTCCATATGAACCGATTTTCTTCAAGATAGCCCTTGAACTCTTCTCTCCAGTTGTGATATGTACCTATTTTAATGCACATAAAATGCCACATACTGACAAACATTAAATAAGACTTTCTTTCCCTTTTCATGTCGTTTTCTTAAAGGATATAAAATGCTGGCGTGATGAAAGATGGAAAATCCTTTGTACAGACATAATTGAGTTTGATACCAATTCGGATGGATACAAAAATGTGGCATCCCAGTTTCACTTCTGATCACTTCACTTTCATCTGATATTACTTTATTAAATATGACGGTATTTGCACAGCTTGTGTCAAAATTATTTTTCTCGGGGTAAAAAACAAAAGTAATGAAGTGTAACTTTAACTTGATTGTGCTCCAGTTTAATTGTGAGAAGAGATGCTGGTAAAATTACCATGGCGTTCAGCGTTCTGTACTAAAAAGATACTAGGAGCCAAAGGCCGACGTTCTTGTGTATGCATCATTTGAGAACTTGGCCTGCTTCATTTGACAACTAACATTTTTGATAAACGTATTCTTTAGCTATAAAGATACAATACGATCACGTGATTTCTGTCTAGATGGATTTGGTGCTTGATACGAGACATCAGGGAAAAAATGTTTCTCTTTTCCCTTTTTCTTTTTAAAGAAATTCAATAAACTTAACGAATGTATTAATGTTGGGGTAAATTTTGTAAAGAGGAAACAGTCTGAATGAATAGTTAGATTTCTGTTTCGCCATGTGTAATATAATTTACATGTAAAAGGAACAATGTTTTTAGACTAAATTTTATTCATATTCAATTTCTACAATCTATAAATTGCATTAAGTGTTAAATATCTGCATTATGAAAGGGCGGGTTTTTGCTGTATGATATAACACTTAATTCAATGACATATTATTGAGTCTTTCAGTTACACAAGAGAATGCCTATGTATCGCAAAATTTTATGGTTCACACTGATTTACAATAGATGCTCCATTGTTGTTCGTTGACAATTGTTGAAAATTGAATAAAAATAATTTTATGATGATATTGAAAGATATAAAGAGCTGAGAAATCTATAGAATACCACTGATTGTATAAAATGTTTAGTGTAAACATGAACACTTTATACTTTTACAGGACAATCAATGCAGTTTGGATTTACAACAAGATTTTTAAACCTTTATCAAAGGTAAGAATATATTCATATGGTAAAAAATTTGATTTCTGAAAATGACAGTTTTAACCTCAATGAGTTTTTTTCTGAAACCAACAGCTTGAACATGTACAGCACGGTGTATTTTGAGCATGTACAGCACGGTGTATTTTGAGGGCGTGTAGGGAAGACTTGATGTGTGTACAGTTGCTGTTATAAGAACAAGCTTTTCAGGAAGTCATCTAAGATTCCGGAAATTCAGTCTAGAACTTTTGGTTTAGAATCCGAGTGTTACTTTTATAATCTATAAGCCTAAAGACGATATCATTAATAAAAAGACAATTTCTGCAACTGCATTATTTAGTGAAATGATTCACTTTTGTTTTTTAAATCGTTTTATAGCACCTACTATGAGCCTATAAATGATATATGGAATTTATTTTACTCATTTATTCAGCGGAAATAAGAAAACATTGAATTAACAAAAGACAAAGAGATAAATAAAATTCAACTATTCGAAATGTTTTGTTGCATTCTTCAAGAGCAGAGCCAGTATTTGTCAATTAACCGACCATGTACGAGTTCTTCCCATTATGAAGCCCACATGGAAATGAAAAATTAATTACCGTAATGAGAATAGAAAAAACATCAAACACTCAAGTGTCGTAATCGATTTGTTTTGCAATTGCTTAATGACAAAATCAGGAAACAACAAAACGCCGCAATCGGGGAACATCCTTATGGTACCCAAAATCTCATTTAAATATGTTTTTTCACTTGTTTTGGTTGCTGCCTGTTTAAGACCTTTAGAGATAAATATATAGTGCTTAAAACATAAAAGGCGACCCCTCGGTCTTGGCTGGATGAGTCGGCCTTTTCGTTAAGGCTTTGATCTTTCATATATGAAGCGTAATGTATATTTTGTGATCCCCGAGACCTTGAGATAGGGTACCTGCCGATCGCAACAAGAGACCAGTGAGATTGACTGTCGCATTGAAAATAAATTATACTGCAATATGGTCCTAATTGATTTCATTAAATATAGTTGAAAAGGCTTCATAGAAATTTTAGTGGTCTTTTATTGCTCAACACATTTGGGGGATATCTTAAATATTTTTTCTTTTCATACAAAGCCTTAAAATGGCTATGTCGCGAAAATCATAATTAAAAATTATTTTTGGTAATTGCTGTTTTATACTTCATGAAAGAGAAATTCCCAGTGCCCGTTTATTGTTGGACACAGAGTGTAGTTCTTGATTCTCGTCTCTGGCGCTCTGCTTAGAGAGGAGATCAAATGAATATCTTGAAGAGTTACCTAATAGGTTGAGTAATTCTGATGCAAATTTTTGGAAGTCTACAGTGAGATATTCAAATCTATCGAGCAGGTGATGATGGTGTTAGCATTTTACATGACGAAGAAAAAAACTTTAAGAGATGGAAAGATGTTCAAGATAAAAATTTCTCCGATTACTATCGTAGTTTCAACACCTGTGTTTTAACTCTAACTCTCTGTCTCTCTCTCTCTCTCTCTCTCTCTCTCTCTCTCTCTCTCTCTTTCGCTCTGCAATCCCAGAATTTCCCTGAAGATTTTTTCCAAGCTGGAATGAAATGAGATTTATTAATAAACAGCACTTTGACCGTCATTGGAGAGCTTACATATTGTCCTAGCCCCCATCTCGCGCTAACATTCGTGATACACATCAATACAGACCTAATTAGGCCCTTTTTCACCGCCGAGAGCTGCTAGACGATTGAAGATATCGCCAATTTAATGTCATGTTCACAAATTACTACACATGTTGGCAGATAGACAACTGTGATTGCGTTGACCATAATTGGACATCTCTATCGGATCACCTTTAACCACATAGATAATAGGAGGATCATTAAATTGCAAACAAACCCCCTTTCCCCCTCTCCCCTCTGATTTTTATCGTATTTTGGAATCAGTTAGACCCCCAATATTGACGATTGTGACAATATAGAGCGGATAACCGTATATCGAGTGGTTATCACTGCATTTTTCACAATGTTATGCCATTTTATGATTTCATTATTCCACTTTCCACAATTCATAACATAATTGTAGTCTTGTCATGAATAATAAGAGCCACAAGTTGGTTTTTCATTTGAATTTATCTGATTTTCCTCTCTATTTGAAAACGAAATATAATGCTTTACTCTCCTAAAGCTATTCATTTTCCAATATCAAATGATGTGGCACCGTTTGAAACAAAACTCCAAAACATTTGGAATGCGGTACAAGCATGTGTAGACCAAACACTGTTCAAGGCATCAATGTGCGATCAAACGCTATTCTCACCACATTTCTAAAGCCCCTGATCAGGCTTGACAGTTGTTTATACAAATAAACAATGTATACTCCATCCCCCAGTTTCAATTTTCACAAAATTACTGTGCTTTACGTAAATGTCATTTCATTTCCCATTATAATAAATTTTCCAGTTTCTTTGTATGATGACATTGAGCACCATAACGATTGTTAAACGCTTCGGGTGTCTATTGTTAAACCAGCAAGACTGCCTTAACTCCCCTTCCACCTGCCCTGAGAAGGGGATGCGGCGTTGATAATAAACCCCTTAACTAAGCTGGAAAACCTCTCGGAAATAAAGATCCAGCCCCTTCATTCCCCAAACGCATCATTAGATCTTGTAAATTATACATGAACAATGTTTTAAAACGAATTATTGTTGCATCTTTTGTTGGCATAAATTTGTTACTTTACATAACAAAGTCTGATATTCAAATTCATCTCAGTTTAAAAACCCCTTGCGCTAGAGATTCAGTTACAGGCAGCAGTTGCAGTGATCACTGGGGCTGCATCATCCTTTGTGCTGTAACAATGACCGGCGCATGCCTCCTCTATGTACGACAAAAAACTTCTGACAATACTTGTCATCATCCAGCGAAAACGAGCGTATTTAGGAATAGGGATTAATATAGGGTAGAGAAGGCTAGTGGTCTGGAGAGAGCAAATTTTGCTGTCTTACCTAGCAAACATAAACCATTCAAACGAATCCAGTCAAATCATGTGCATATTGATGATGATTTGACGAAGTACATAAATTTTACACAAATGTTTGCATGAATTAATGGGCTCACCTTGATAATCAGAATCTAATATGAAATGACGTCATAGGTATTTATCTGAATGGTGATCAGATGACTAGATAAAACATCTATTCTTAATGGATGAATATTGTAAACTGAGATTTTCTGAGAATGAAAATTTATTTTTCTTAATTATCTTTCCCAGCAGTGCCGTATTTCAATGTAGAGTTCATTTTGTCATATCTCTCCCTGTCGCCTGACTGAAGAAGTGGGGGAAATATTTAAGATTCAAGATCGCTTCTTTGACATCCTCATCCGCCATTGAGGAACGATGTATTTCCGCAAGGCAGCAAAGCAATCAGGATGCACACTTTTGATTGAAATTAATTAGTATCCTAATAAGTTGTTTATTGATTTAAATCACTATGCTATCGTCCCGGAGAGTATGCTTGAGTGTGTCATGAATCGTGCATTATGACTTTGGTAGTCTAGATATGGTGTTCTTGATACAAGCTAAAAGCAACATCGCCATTGTTTCTTTCATATTTTAATATCTTTTGTTTTACGTTTTGGTCACAATCTTACCGCTTCGAATAGGATGTACCACAGGGATGTTTAAATCCTCAATGGTGGCATCTTTGCGGACATGCAAATCTTCACCATGCAGCTCCATTTTAGAGTATATGTTCTTGTCTGAAGTGCTCGAAGTTTATCAACTTCTCTGTAAGTTTTGAATAGAACCATAGTACACCCGTTCAGGTTTACGTGCATCTTGTACTTTTACAAATTCTCTTTTGAATGAATTCCCTTTTCTTTACAACATACCATTATAAATTGATGAATTTTATGTGGACTATCAGTAACCAGAACACACGAGGAAAGCCATATCATTATTTCCCAAACGTTTTAAACGTGAGGTATCTTTTATGTCCCCGTTATCCTAAACATGCATTTACTTGTCCCAATTTTTAATGGCATATTTCATGATCTTTTAATTGAAAAGTACAATTTTCATATTTGGGGGTAATCAATGAGGGATTTGAAGGTAAACCTTGAGTAATATCGTCCTGAAATATGATAGTATTACCTGGCCGTTTAACCGCCATTAACATCCTCCTTTACGTCAGCATTCCGCCATTAATCCCTCTCTTTATTGAGAGGCTTTAAGCTCGTCTATGAGTTTTATCAATTAACAAAAATATACGACATAACCTTTTAAGTGTCATGGATCTGTTTTTTAAAAGTGGACTAACGGAGAAAAGCAGAGACATTTAGATTACTGGTGCTGTTCCGCGCCATTTCAGACTCCCATTAGTTTTGATGCGATGTGCAGCCTCTTGAACATTGAAGGGTTGGGACAACACGTGTGAATCGCAATCCGCTGGTTTTTCTCTTATCTCCGCCATACGCATTGATTCAAAATCCATAATTTATTGACAAAATTTAAATTTAGGCATTGATCAGTATATATCTTATCATCTCTGTTAGCTCAGCCACAGATAAAGACAGACTGTGCAACGAATATATGAATATCATTACCGAATAGTCTTATTTTCGTTATCGTTTGATTTTAACTATTTTCGCGGTATGCCAAAAACCTTGAAATCAAAACTGCTGCAGTCAATATGACGTCACCATAACATCTATATAAAATGAACATAGAGATTGTAAAATCAAACTGCGAGTAAGGGAATTTAGACAAGAAACCGTGGGAATAACCATAGGCGAATATAAAGCTAAAGTTTACAGCATTTCATTTCGATTAATGAAAAAAGCGTGTTCAATTTACGCATTGAGAGTCCATATCATAAGATCAAAAGAGTTTTCAGACTAGATGGATACCACAATGCAAGAAGAAGAAAAAACTTTCCAGGGAACTAGAGGAGCTCCAACTTGTATGATATTTTCACTATTGACGACTGCTAAACCTTGTATCTACTCTAGTATACTGTAATTCAAAAAGACTTTATTGTGAGTGATAGCATTTTTCTAAGCATTACGCGTCTACTTTATCCGTGTTATATGTTGTTGTAAGGAT
>NC_079172.1:18409235-18416735 GCF_947568905.1 Ostrea edulis
AGTACTGTTGTGTGTGCGGTATGTTTCTCTTAGCATATGGTTTATCAGGGATATTATATTAATGCTTGATAATCTCGTTATATTTCTCGCGATAGGACAAGATCGCTATACTTTCAGGCATCCGTTTCCAGAAAGTTGCTACCTTCAATAAGATCCTAAGACCAGAGACAACATATATAATAATACAATATGTTATGGATAAGCACCGACACTCATTTGTTAATTGCGGAGATAGGATGTATTGAAAACCAATATTCTATTTTTTAATATTCATTCTTTTTTCTAAATTTTGTTTGCTTTTGGATTCAATGTATATATATTTTTTACATTAGAAATATGCACATTTCCTTCCAGTTATCAAACGGAAGCGATCGGTGTCGAATTTCTTTCATATTGCTAACCGTTATTGCTCCATAGTGGAAGAGGCGTTGGAAAAATGTCGCGAGGGAAGAGTTTCTGATTTCGTGTTTAATAGGATCAGCCCTGGAATAACTGTTATTAATCGCGGATACTAGAAGATTCATAGTCATAAATACCAGACACGGTATAAAACTTAGTTAAGAATAGGAGCGAAGATATGAACAGGTGCATTTTATATTTGCACAAAGTCCAGTGATTTACATGGTTTCAGATACATCTGCTCCCGTAAGTTAATGTAGTTTTTATATTCAAGCATCTTTAGATACATCTTATATGACCTGAGACAAGTTTGTTGGAAGTTTAGGAAAGTTATAATTTTTGTATGTACCTCTTAGAGTGAAAGTTAGTCATCACAACGTCTTCTGAATTGTTGTTTGCTTGCACCTTTCAACAAGTCTTCCACGTGCATATGTCGTACTGTTGTGGTTTATGCAAGTCTTCCACGTGCATATGTCGTACTGTTGTGGTTTATGGTTTCAATTTGCTTTATATATCAGTATTGAATAATGTTAGAAATTCACTTACTTTCCCTCTCTTTTCAGTCGTTCTATAGTTTAAGTATTAGCCGCTGACAAACTTTCTCTCTCTCTCTCTCTCTCTCTCTCTCTCTCTCTCTCTCTCTCTCTCTCTTTTTTTTTTTTTTTTTTTTAGGCGGTCTACGGTTCGAGTACTGGCTGCTGACAAGCTCTCTCTTTAGGTGGTGTACGGTTGGAGTATTGACCGTTGATAAACTCTCTCTTTAGCCGATCTACGGTTGGAGTACTGGCCGCTGACAAGTTTCTCTTTAGCCGGTCTACGGTTGGAGTATTGACCGTTGACAAGCTCTCCCTTTAGCCGGTTTACGGTTAGAGTATTGACCGTTGATAAGCTCTCTCTTTAGGCGGTTTACGGTTGGAGTACTGGCCGCTGACTAGCTCTCTCTTTAGGCGGTCTACGGTTGGAGTATTAACCGCTGACAAGCCCTCTCGTTAGTCGGTCTACGGTTGGAGTATTGACCGTTGACAAGCTCTCTCTTTAGCCGGTTTACGGTTGGAGTATTGACCGTTGACAAGCTCTCTCTTTAAGCGGTCTACGGTTGGAGTACTGGCCGCTGACAAGCTCTCTATTTAGGCGATCTACGGTTGGAGTATTGACCACTGACAAGCCATGTAAATCAATGGACTTAGTGCAAATATAAAATGCACCTGTCCCGTGGGGATCCGGGTTAGAATAGGTCCTGAGCACCCCTTGCTTGTCGTAAGAAGCGACTAAATGGGGCGGTCCTTCGAAGGAGACCGCAAAAACCGAGGTCCCGTTACACAGCAGGTGTGGCACGATAAAAATCCCTCCCTGCTCAATAGCCATGAGCGCCGAGCATAGGCCTAAATTTTGCAGCCCTTCACCTGCAGTGATGACGTCTTCATATGAGTGAAATATTCTCGAGAGGGACGTAAAACAATATTCAATCAATCGATCGCTCCTATGTTGGATCATGGATGAAGGGTTCCTGTGATTTCCTTCTCTGGGTCATCTTCTGAATTCATTACCGTATATATAAATACAATTACTGCTGTGGAGATCTCCATAATCATTCATATTGCAAATCAAGGATGCATAGTACCACTAGTGCCTTCCCCATTTCTCGTCAGTTATTCCGACTTTGAAAACAACTCACTCTCTTTTGCTTTAGGTATCATAATTCATGTTCAGTTTTTTCGGTTATAACAAAATGAGAAAATCGCAGGTGGTTTGTAGCGATATTACACTTTGACTCTGCCGTTCTGTCATTTATCAGTATGTTTCATCTAATCCAGTTATGTTTTATGTTCTGACACTCCTGCAGACTGTCAGGCTCTTACGTCTTTAACATAGTTCGGATATGTTTGTCTTGATAAAGTGTCACATGAAAAGTAATATCTAATTTATGAAATGAAATGCCAGATGGTTGCCGTATTTCAGCATCCATCATACCAAGCACTCTGCTAGACAGTGGTGATATAACGCTGAAAACGTGTACATGTGCATTGTAGGTAGGTAGATCAGATTAACCAGTGATTTATTTTTTTGTTTTTCAAACTACCACCACTCCTTTTGAATTGGGAAAAATTAGCGACATTTTCCTCAAATTGGGAAAAATCATTCATAGTAAATTAAAATGGTAAAGATGCATAAAATAATCAAATAACAATTTCTTAATTGAGGTTTATTTCAGATCTGAATTAAAATCATAAAATAAATCATTCTTTAACATTAAATATGTATTGGAAGTCACACCTTGTATATATATTATTTACTTTTTCTAAGAAATACTTTATGTCTAATTTCATAAAGCATTTGTACCCATAATCTTGTAAATACTAGTATTCTATTAATAATCAAGTTTCCAGAATGTCTCTCCTGCTTTGTATTTTTCGAATTTTAGTAAAACCCTATACTGTTGGCCACTTCCTGTTATTAGCCTGACCCTACAAAAAAATGGCGGTCAAAATAAATTTTAAACAATATGGCTTGATGTGCATCTGGAAGCTATATACTTCGCTGCATATCTGCTTATATGGATGCCTCTATTGGTTTACATATTCTTTACAAAACCTTTTGCATGTGCAGTGGTTTGGAGAATAAAACTGAAGAAAAGAAAAAACGTATTTGCTCTGTCAGAAATATACGGTAACCTTTTTTTTAATGGCCTAATTTCCCTAGATTTGAAATTGGGAAAAAATAGCTAATTTTAGTGAGGGGAAACAGCCGAATATCGGTGGCATTTTAGCCTTTAAAAAATCACTGTTAACTATATATAAAGACCATATTTCATACCTAGTAAATGGATGGTGGGATTTTTGTAATCATGGTATCATTTTGAAGGGTTCATCAAATAAATAACCCAACATGAGCTTTTTCAAAATTTTGTTTTACATCACCTAGAATTTTACATTGAAGTATGTGGAAAGAGCATGTTTTATTAAGATATTTCTAAAAGAAATTATATTTTAATACAAATCTCTTGGTAGAAAGTAACATATACTTTCTCTTTATGAAATAACATTAATCATATCCCGCACACATGTTTAGCAAATTACATTTTTCTTATTTTTACAACGGGCAGATAACTCTTCTGAAAAGTATCAAGTGCCAAAAAAAAAAAAAAAAAAACCAGCTTCTAATCATTTACCAGTCATGTGAATTTCATCTACTTCACTTCTATCATTATTTAACAATTAACATTTATTTTAATGTAAATCCTTAATTCAAAATTGTGCATTATCCTTTCGTTATACAATGGATACCTTAAGGAGTAAAAAGACACTAGAGAAATTTGATATGAATGTGACCGCTCGACAGGGAATGTGTACTCCTCCTAGGCACCTGATCCCACCTCTGGTGTGTCCAGGGGTCCGTGTTTGCCCAACTATCTATTTTGTATTGCTTATAGGAGTTATGAGACTGACCACTGTTCGTTATCTTCACCTTTCATGAATGAAAAGTGGAAAATATGTACAACAATATTTAGAGATTGAAAACTTCCTAATTTACTTTATTTATTCAAAAATGCAGTAATCGGAGGGGGGGGGATTAAAAATCCCTGCTGGATTCAAACCCACTGAGCTACTCAACTAGGCAATAAAAACAAATATTGCTGATATCTATATTTCTCTTCATGTTTTAAAAGGAAGCTAGTCGTTATGACGGTATAGTATATATCCTTAAACACGGATTGTCACCAGAATTGAGACCTTTGCACCTACCAATTCACGTGTGTGCACTCAGTATTGCAATTCCACATGTTTCCAAACATTAAATGACTGCTCGTCCTATTTACTTACGTGTTTCTGGAAAAGTTGCAGAATTTATGTAGAATATAAGAATGGTAATCTGTCTAAAATGCATTGATTTTCTTTAACATGTTTTTATTTGAATAAGATTTAATAGAATGGAAATATGTCATAATTTATTTAATACCTCCTGTGCGTAATTTTAATTTGCAGTTGCAATATTGTTTCAAGCTAGCCTCTTTTGTTGTTTTGTGTATCTACTGGATAGACTAGAAGAAGAAGTAAAGCTCTTTACGATGAGAGTTTTGTTAAAACTATTTACAAAAAATCTTAAATTTTTGTTTCAGGCCACGGGGGATTTTTCTTAATTTGTAGTCTGTTAAAACAAGACCCAGTTAGTGTAAGCAGAGCGCAAGCAGTGGACTCAAGCCTTAGCGTAAACATCCCGTCAATAACGTCAAAATGTTGACACAGACATAATTAAAAATCAAAAGAATTTGCGAATTAGCTTTGATCTCTTTTAATACTTTTCCCACAAATTTGCCAAACAAATACTCTCTTGTTGACATAAGACAGTTTGCTACCCCACACTTTTTGTTTTTATGAAGAAAATGGAATCTTTAAAGGTTTTTTTTTCTGAATCTGTTGGAAACGTTACATCACTAGGCACGTGTAACAGCTTTCGGAAATATCATTCATGTGAACCTTGTGTTGTCACTGTTTGCATTCATTTAAGAATGTCGTGTTTCCAACGTAATCATCGGTATAGACAAAAGCATCCACCAAAATATCACACCAAGAAATGAGATACTAATTAGCATATGATCCCTTTTCGCTATCTCCTGTGTAACATTGATATATTTACGTCTGGAGGTGATTCTTAAAAGTTTGCCTATATGCATTTCTTTACTTAAAACTATATAGAGAGTAGGTGCATTGGATGCTTGGAATACAGGTATATTTCATTCTGTCGTGTGTGGAGACTTCTGCAGCTGTTGCGTTATAACAGTGAGTACACAATCGCTGGGATTGTTTGAACGATCAGAATTATCTGTGTTAATTATAATGATAATTTAGATGTGCAAGACAACAGCTTATGTGTTGATAGCCGGGGTTCTATTTCTACAGTAGCTAGCCAGATCCAGAACGGGGTTCAGTAAAACATTCTTTGTAGGATTACACCGGGGCTTTTATCCAAACATCGCTGGTCATTGTTTATTTTTTAAATTCTTGTGTAAATATGTATCCATTTCTGCTAATGGACGAGCTTCGCCAGGGGCGTAAATATACCCTGGATTTTCAGTCCGCGTTCGTTTGGCCGAAACAAATCGATTGAGCAAAAAGCTGGGTGTTCTAGATCGTTACTCCATCAGTTGTCCCGATCTATTGCGCAAGAAAACTGATAAATTGTAACAAATTAATTTCCCCTGTAATAATAATCTATTGCATTCTCCAATTAGCAAGAACCAATCAGTGAAAAGTTCCCCTACATGCTGCCTCCACAATAAGGCAGTGGAATGGGTTGTTTAATTGTCGGTCTGCGTTGATATAATATAAGCCGTTCTCCAATGTTGTGCCAGTTCTCTTTTGTCCGTCCGTGAAAATCTATAGTTAGGCCTATTCATGCCCTTGAATGGTATTTGTAGCTATTATCTGCGAGTACAAAATATATTGTTCGAAATTTGAATGAAACTTTTCTTATCAAGTTACATATTACACAGGGCTAAGAGAAGTCCTTTTTATAAATAGAGAATAAAGTTTATTGACTAGAATCAAATCGGCGTTATATTGGCTTGAATTCTTCGTTCTTTCTCTTACTACTTGCTACACATTCAGAATGTGTGTGTCTTGCAGTAACTGAAATGCTGGAATTTCATATTTTGGATTCTAATTATATATATGTTTCACTATTATTTTATTACACTTATGGTGATCTATCTGTGGGGGTTTCAGAGGCTTGTTACGGAGTGCACATGGTAAGTGATATTACACCAACGTTAAACCGATTGAATATTTTTCGTCTTTCGATACTGTATATGGGTGTTTTCCCCCCCTGGTTTATACCTTTATCATTGCGTCTCTGCGGGAGAAGTTCGATGTAAAACCCCTCTGGTGAAGTGGCTAATCCAGTCTGACTGACACGACGTTTAGGAATATTGTCCAGTTTGCTTATTTTCTTCCAAAATATTACTCGGTAGTATTTGCTTGACAGAGACAGAAATGTTACGGTTCATTAGTTTTTTGTAATGCGCACCAAAAAAAAAAAAAAAAGTCTTGAGCAGAACTCAAATTTCATCACGAGGTTTGCAAGATTTTTGTTGTTGATTTTTGTGGGATGGGTGTATTATATATATATATATATATATATATATATATATATATATATATATTGACTTTGGGAGAAGAATAGGCCGACTTTTTCTGATCATTTGTCAGCTTTTAGTGTAATCCCAACCAAGCTGTCGTCTGCGAGCGATCAAGACGGGTTGACATGTGAGAAAAGGCCTGCAATCATAAACATGGGAATTTTTCTCAGTGAGGAAATGTTTCATAAAAGATTCACCGTTTCAAAAGTTTACTCTTTTGTGTTTGAATGAAAATATCGTGGTTTCTGTTGAGTTTAGAATCACATTTCAGGAAATACATTTGCCATTGTGTAGTGTTATCATTTTCAGTAATCAGATAAATTATAAAAAGTTTATAATTATTGAGAGATTGTAAAGGATATGAATAATTTGTCTAAATTGTGGTTCATGAATTCAAAAATGATATTCAAATTATAAAATTTGGTGTCATATTTAGTGCTTGATTGTTTTCAGGCTTACTATTGAGTATATTATTTTAGTTTTGTATTTAATTTTCTATGCAATCTACGTTAAAGTTGTTTCCTAAATTACATCTGTAAAACTGAAGGTTTTTTTTTCTTTTGATACAATATATGAAATGTACACAGATATCAACACAATTTGTAGAGTATCAGTTTAAATTTGGTTACCAAGTAATGAGAAATATACTTGTTAGGTTACATAAGATATCCTAATTATCTTGGGGAAGAATTTTCAGCAAGATACAACCGGAAATGTAGAATTTTAAAACGCTTAAGTGAGAATCACTAAATTTACCAGGGACCCTTCGGGGGCTCTATTCGCACCGTGACAAAGTTCAAAGAAACCGTCTGACCGTTAGTTTCAGCGGGTCGCTTGTGTTCTTGACAATCAGATAGGCTTTTCACACTTCAGTAGCGAAAAACACCGATAACTACCGTGAAGATTTAGAAACGCTGTAACATTCCACTTGGCATTAATTAGACAATTAAAACTCTTTTATTGTG